>NC_133658.1:571494451-571674451 GCF_037893015.1 Macrotis lagotis
GGATATTATCTGAGGCTCCATGTTAGAGTTGCTTTGCAACTTGTCAGTTTTGATCCATCTGAAATAGATTACAGATGGTACATTGTCCACACACGTTATCAGATACACTCACATCCGTGTCCATTCCTAAAAATATATGTAGTCACAGAGCCCCATACGTGCACAAACGACTGAGATTTACACACAGACATCTGCAACTTTATAAGGAAGCTGCATCCCTTTCATCAAATTTTTCTCCTGACTCTTGGAGAAATTCACAAGTTGCAGCCAGTACTAGCGTTATCAAAATATATTTTTAAGCCTATTGTGTTGTTTTGACAAACTAAACGATTAATTAACAGCTATCTAGCAAACAGATCTCTGCTTACAGCTTAGAGTGAGAGAAACCCACAGACCGCCATCAGTGTTCCTTCGTCACCATTACTGCTGAAGAATAGTGTCTAATTAATTATAATTGATCACAAAGATTAGATTCAAATTCCACTACACAATGCAGGCAAAGTCGAACAGAGGAAATAAATCAGAACACTAGGCTCTAATACATAATGAAACCACAAGCTTCTAAGATAAACAGGTTTGTTCTAATCATAGTTTGGGGGTTTTTTATGAAATTCAAGGAACACTTGGAGGCAGTATGTCTTTGGAGAGAAGCTGTCAGCTGAAGTATTGTGTGTGTGTGTGTGTGTGTGTGTGTGTGTGTATGCATGTGTATGCCCACATGGATGTGCATGTGCCAGGGATGACAGAAAACAGGACAGAGCTTAAACTAGTGTAGAGTGAGTGTAGCCTTGCGTCATGGTGCGGATTATTAAAAATACTGATAGCATGACCTTAAACTCATTTAGATTCAGACCTAGACTATATTTTGAAAGTTATCTTGGCCCTCACTTACAGTCCTCTCATTTACAGATGAGGAAACTCAGTCCCCCAATTCAGAAATGAATTGACTTCTCCAAGATCACATGAGGCAGAGACAGTTTCAAACCCAGGTCTTCTGACTCCAAATATCACTTTCATTCAACTATGCCATGCAGTCTGCAAGGTACAGAACCAAGAAAGCAAACAGTCAGTTTCTGTTTAATTGTGTCTGACTCTTTGTTTCCCTATTTGCTGTCTTATTGGCAAAGATACCTGAATGGTTTGCATTTTCTTCTCTATCATTTTATAGAAGTTATGGGGTTAAGTGACTTGCTCAGGGTCACACGAAGGAGAGTTTTACTGATTCCAAGTCCAGTGCTCTAGACCCTGAGCCAGGTAGCACTTAGCAAAAGAATAATTAGTATAAATTGAAATTCTCTTTATGATGGCTTGGTATGAGTTCCTCTCCAACTGCATCCTTCTTCCCAACCCATCTCTCAACTTTATCCACCTCCTGTTCCCCCCTTTCAAATAACTACTTGACTTAGGAGAGTTTATACACTTACCCCAAGTGCAAAAATGTCTTGGTTAAAATGAAAGTAGAGAGCCTAGAATCCATATGACCATGACAAAACTAGTCCTAATGAAAAGACTTGGTTGGCTCAATTCACCCCAGTCCATCTTAATGCCCCCACCAAACAAGTAGAACTGGAAATAAATCTCACAACAAAAGGGGATAATTTTTAAAACCCATGGTTAATTTGACCAAGTGAAACTTCAGGCTGTATTTGATTCTGTCACAACCATATAAACACAACTATAGCACAGGGGTTTAATTACAAGTTGAGTAAATATATTCTGCCAGCCTCTGGCGCTTTATATTAATGAGAATATCTAACTTCATTCCATTCAGATGGCTCACTCAATTCTCAACATTTAGGGAAAATTTTAAAAGCATTCACTCAAAACAGCTTAGCTATCAGAGATAACAAATTCCCATTTGTCCTCCAGTGACTCTACAAAGACAGACAGAGCTGTGGTCCAAGCAATATGGTCCACAATGAGAACATTTCATAGACTCTCCAAATGGAGAGGACTTTAAAGTTCTGCTTTCACTTTTCAGAAAAAGAAACTGAAGTCCTCAGAGAGGAAGTGACTTGTCTAAACTCACCAAGTAAATCAGTGGTAGAATCCATATCTCCTGAATGAAGATCTTTCCAGTCTTCTTGCCCTTTTTCCTCCATACCCTGAAGTCCAGGAACATGAACTTCCTTGCTCATCTTAAAATAAGACCCAACCCCATCTCTCAACTCTCTATAACCTCATTACCTGCCCTGCAATACCTTTAATTCTCTCCCTTCTCATCTCATCTCCCTCTTCCTTCGTATCCCTGTCTCTTAGCTTTCCTGCCTTCCTTCAAATCCCAACTAAAGAAGCCTTCTTCTACATTAAGCTCTTCCCAATCCCACTTAATTCTAGCACCTCCCCTCTGAGATTATCTCTGATTTATCATAAGATAGGAGTTTTAGTCTATTAAAACCTTATTTAAGCTATTAAAGCTTTAAATTACACTAAGACTGGAGGGGGGCACCCTGCATATATTTTTGGATGTGTATAGTTGTTTGCAAATGGTCTCTCCCATTAGACTGTGAGCTCCTCCAGGCCAGGATGCTTTCCTTAGGATAGACCCAGCCCTTGGCATAGTATCTGATAGCACAAAAAGAAAAGGTAACTTGACAGCATGTCTCAAACTACTTCACTACTTCTATTGCTATTACCCTTGAGTTTCTCTCAGAGGCAAGGAAGTTAAACTTCTAGCACCTTTTCACATCGCACTGACAGTTTTGCAACATTACTTTTTTTGTTTCCTCTAAAACAATTTGTTGGAAGGGTTGGGGATACGGAGGTTAAAATGGAAAAATAAGCAGTTTTTTAGAATTTTATATGATCTTAGAGGTTTGAAAAGAGGAGGAAGAAAATGAAGTTATTCTGGTGAACTGATAATAACTAATTATGCAAAACAGAGTAAAATGAGCCTGACATATACAATAAAGGAGGGTTGATGGCTCAGTAGATAGAGTACCCAACCTAGATTCAGGAAACTCATCTTTCTGAGTTCAAATCCAGTCTCAGACACTTACTAGCTTTGTGATTCTGGGTAAGTCATACCCCTGTTTGCTTCAATTTCCTCATCTGTCAAATGAGTTGGAGAAGGAAATGGTAAACCATTCCAGTATCTTTTGCCAAGATAACCCCAAATGGGTAATGAAGAATCAAACACAGCCTTAAGTCACTGAACAACAAAAATATGTACAATGCACAAAACATCAACACTAGGCTGAATTTAGAATAATTGATTTGCTCTTATTTATTCTGAAAAGAAGACATGAGAGGGGCAGTTTGTAACAAGATCAAGGGAAGGAAAATACTAATCTGTATTCTCAATAAAGAATACTTTATTGAGAATATGTAACCCTTCTCTTTTCATACATGATTTCAGTCCCAAGGTCAAAATGTGCCCTGTACCAGCAGATGTGCAATTTTTGACAACTTTGCTAGTGTGCATACTGATGTATATAACCGCTGGGGAAAAACTGTGCCACAGTTAATCAACTATTAATAGAGATTTCATCGATTCAGAGGAACTACAAGGAAGGCTGAGTTAAATTATGGGTTGTTTTGTTTTTTGTTTTGTTTTTAAGAAAAGCAGTTTAGCTACTTTCAACTACCTACATTAATTGAAAGGAGGCTAACAAGTGTTGCTAGTAGAGTTTCTGTTTTAACTGTGAACTATGAATGATTTGTAATTGGTGCATCATCACACCAAGCAAAGCAGTTCTGCCCTCTCCATTGCTATTCATTGCTTATATGATTTTTCTAAATGTGCTTGAAAACAGCTTGTTCCTCTTAAGTAATTAAAACATTCCTCTTATAATACTATTCAAATAATTCATTTGCTTAGAAAACACTTTCTCCCCTCATTCACTGTGCAAAAGTAATTTTAGCCACTCTCCCAGTGATCATAAATTCATAATTTTAAAAAATGCATTAAGCACCTATGTTTAAAATGCTATGTGGCTTATTGTAAAGGAGCAGATTAGTTAAAAGGAGATGTATTTGTATAAGGAAATTCAGGAATGAGAATGGTGAAAGCAATGGATGAAGCATGTAGATAAAGATGAGTGAAGGGAAGCTTCGGGAATTGGGGGTGAGCTTTGTGGGGGAGGGAAAAGCAGACAAGAAGCCAAGGAAGACAAAGAAAATGAAGCAGAATGTTGCATATTGCCTTTTGAAAGTGTTGGTTTGGTGGTTGGTTTGGTTTAGCTGTCCTTTGTTAAAATGGAATAATCTACTGAGGAAGAGGCATGAAGAATATAGGACAGAATATAGAATGATATAAAAGGTAAAAGTCATAAATATTTTTAAAAAACTAATGGAGGAATAAACAGAAGCAATATTGCTATTGGTATATACTATAGACCCCCTAGGCAGAAACAGGAAATAGATGAGGACTTTGGGAAATAGCTCACAAGCCTGGCACTCCAATATAATAGCTGTCTTGATAGTGTTAGCACAATCCTAAGATAGGAGATACCCCAGACCCATTCTCAACAATTTTTTAGCATTATAGAAGTAATGAAAAATTCAATTAGTTGAACATATTTGAGGGCTCTCTCTCATATAGATATAGATATATAAGTATACATGTATATATGTGTGTATACATATCTACATACATTTATTTATGTCTATAAATATAGATATTTATCTCACTCTCTGTCTTTATCTCTCTATCATGCTCTCTCCCCAAAACAAAACAACTAATACATTCATGACTTAGTTCAATGAAAATTTCATCCATTAAAAAATGGAAGTAATCAACAGAGAGAAATTTTGTTCTAAATCTGATTCACACTGACAAGGACAAACTAATTTACCAGGGATGCAAATGACCAGAACAGGAGGGAGAAGTGATGATTCCACCTTGGAATATGTGATAAAAGAGAGAGAGACCAGGCATGATCTGGCATGATCTGACATACACCTCTCTTAGGAGAGCAGATTTCAAACTGTTCAAAGAAAGAATAGGTAGGATCCTACAGTCAAAAATTCAATAGAGCAAGTCAGTCTCTGAGGAATGGGAAGTTTTCAAAAACAAAATTAAGAAAGAGACAAGTAGTTCCAATGAGAAGAAAAGGGGAGAGTTGTCTACAGAGACTGATGTGGTTACATGGAGAAATAATCAACTAATTTAAAATTTAAAAAAAAAAAACATAGAGAAGGTCCAGAAAGGGTAGATAAAAGAAACTGAATTTAAAAAATGTGGCATGATCCTTTAAGAATAAAGTCAGGAATGGGCAGCTAGGTGGTACAGTGTATAGAGCACCAGCCCTGGAATCAGGAAAACTTGAGTTCAAATCCTACCTCAGATGCTTAATAATTATCTGGCTGTGTGACCTTGGGTAAGTCACTTAGCCCCATTGCCTTAAATAAAATAAAAGTTAAAAAAAGAATTAAGTCAGGAATACAAAAATCTCAGAAGGAACTGAGACTGGAAAGGAAAATGAAAGGCTATAAAAAGGGTGGAATCTTTTTTTTAAGTTCCAGTGAAGAAATAGGGAGGATCAAAGAAGAAATAGGGCTACTATTCCAGTATCATTGGGAAGATAATTAATAACAGTAGACAGTAAACAGAACTTTCCTGTCTAATTTAGCTTTTGGTTTCTCTGTAAATGAGAACAAACTTTAGACTAGAAAGTACAGAAAAAAAATAATAGCAAATGATGAGTTTTTGCCCAAGATGAATAGGGAAATAATAAAAGAGAACCATCTGCCTTTCATAAATTCAGGTCACAATTTGAATAAGCCATGCTTTAGGACAATAATAACAGTGATAATCATATTTTAGGGCAACTAGGCAATGGAGTGGATGGATTGCTGGGCCTGGAGTCAAGAAGGCCTAAATTCAAATCTAGCCCTAATCACTGACCATGGAACTCTAGGCAAGTCACTTAACCTCTGTCTCAATTTCCTCCTCCAGGAAATGGAGACAATAATAAGCACCTACCTTCAAATGAGATCAAAATTTAAAGACCATAGTGAGTACCACATTAATGTTACCTAGTACTATCATCATCATTGTTGCTGATATGCTACAGGGTGTCCCAAAAGTCATGGTGCAGCTTTAAGCTTTCATCACTTCAGAAATATAAATGCTATGAGCATACAAAAACAGAGTTTGAAAATCTAATTATTTGCATTGAAACTCTAAGAGTCAGACACAACTGAAAAACAACTGAATAACAAAAACATATATTTTCTCATATATTATTCATGAGAAATCTGTTAGATGCAATTATTGAACCATTCTACCCATTTTAAATATCATTGAGAACTGGAAGGAGCACAGGCTTGTCCCAAATTTCCCAAGTTTGTTCCAGTTTTTTAAAAGGGAAGAGAATGAACACTATGTAAAACAGTAACCTCACAAAATTATGGCATGAATTATAAAAGTTATAATTAATGAATATCTATAAAAAGAAACAGAGACCACAAGCCAACATGGTTTCATCAAGAAGTGGTGCAGTGAGGGGCAGCTAGGTGTCACAGTGGATAGAGCACCAGGCCTGGAGTCAGGAATACCTGAGTTCAAATGCGGCCTCAGATATTTACTAATTACCTAGCTGTGTGGCCTTGGGCAAGCCACGTAACCCCATTTGCCAAAAAATAAAAAAAAGGAAGAAGTGGTACAGTGGATAGAGCACCAGCCTTGGAGTCAGGAGGACTTGAGTTCAAATCCAGCCTCAGACACTAGCTGTAAGACCTTGGGCAAGTTATCAACCCCCTGCCTTGCAAAAAGAAAAAAACATGGTTCATACTTGACCAACTTATTTCCTTTCTTTTTTTGACATTATTTTTATTTATAGATCAGGGAATCTGGTGGATATTCAGTCAGTGAATCAACAAGTATTTATTAAGTACTTTCTATGTGTCAGATCCTGAACTCTGAGGATACAAATGGTCCCTGCTCACAAGAAGCTCACATTCTAATGAGGGAGACAAATAAATAATGGGGTTGTTGTTTTTGTTGTTGAGTAGTTTATAACCTTGCACAACACTATTTGGGATTTTCTTGGCTAAGTACTAGAGTGGTTTCCCTTTTCCTTCAGCTCATTTTACAGAGGAGTAAACTGAAGTAAACAGGATTAAATAAGTGACTTAACCTTGCCCAACTTCACACACCTGCTAAGTGTCTGAGGCCAAATTTGATCAGAGGAAGATGAGTCTTCCTGGCTCCAAGCAGGGCATTCTATCCACTGCACCACCTAACTGCCCAAAAACTAGATATATACAAAATAGAAAGTTATATTAGGAAAGGCCTCCCTGTAGAAGGTAAGACTTGAAATGGTCACTTTTTCTTTTTAAATTTAATATTTCATTTTCCCCCAATTACATGTAAAAACAATTTAAAAATTTTTTTTGAAAAATTGCTGAGTTCCAAATTCTCTCTCTCCCTCTTTCCCCTCCCATTCTCATTGAGAAGGCAAGCAATTTTTATATGGGTCAAAAATGCAAAACATAGTTCCATGTTAGTTATGTTGTGAAAGAAAACAGACAGAAAAGAAAACAAAAAAAAATAAGTAAAGAAAAAGTATGCCCTATATGAATTCAGACTTCATTAGTTCTTTTCCTGGAAGTAGGCAGTATTTTTCATCATAAGTCCTTTAGTATTGTCTTGGTTCATTATATTGCTGAGAATAGCTAAATCATTCACAGTTGATTATCAAACAATATTTGTTGTTACTAGATAAGATGTTCTCCTGGTTCTGCTCATTTTCCTTTGCTTCAGTTCATGTAAGCCTTTCCAGGTTTTTCTGAGAGTGTTCTGTTCATCATTTCTTATAGCACAATAATATTTCATAGCAATTTCATGCAACAATTTCTTTTGCCAATCCTTAATTGATGGATATTCCCTCAATTTCTAATTCTTTGCCACCATTAAAAGAGCTATTATATATTTTTTTATTTCCTTTTAAAAAAAAATACCTCTTTGGATACCTAGTAGTGGTATTGTTTGGTCAATAGGTATGCAAGGTTTTAGAGTCCTTTGGACATAGTTCCAAATTTAAATAAAATAAATTAGAATTGGTTGAGTGCATTAGTGTTGATTTGAGATGATTCTTAAAGAAATCTGGAAAAAAAGAAGTTGAGATGAAGGTTCACCAAATTCCAAGCTTAGAGGATGGCCAATGTCCCCCAAGTATAGGTCATGGGGACAGGACAGTCTCCTCAAAGATAGTTTCCTTAGCCAGGCCCAGGTCATACCAAGACATGCAGGCCCAATATGGAATGCTGATTTGAGGAGTTGCAAGAAGGCCATAGTGTATCAAATGTATTAAAGTGTAAGAAAACTGGAAAGTTAAGAAAATATCAGAAAATAAGGATGTAGCTTAGGGCTTACACAATCAGACTTTAACCCATCTTGGAAGCTGAGTGGAGATTTTAATAAATCGTTTCATAAAGTCTCTCGTGCTATTCTTGGGAAATTTTGGAGAGCTGGGATCTAGAAAAGATGTCAACTAGGTAAATTTAGAACTGGTTAAATCACCAGGACAGTAAATGGTTCAATATTAACTTAGAAACAGGTGTTCAGGAGAATCTCCTGGGATTGGTGGATGCCCTTGTCAATGGGGTGGATAAATATACATGCAAGGAAAATAGCAAGTCCCTGGGGCAACTGATTTCCTACTCAGGCCATCACCATGTTCTCTCTTTTTTTTTTTTTTAGATTTTTGCAAGGCAAATGGGGTTAAGTGGCTTGCCCAAGGCCACATGGCTAGGTAATTATTAAGTGTCTGAGGCCGGATTTGAACCCAGGTACTCCTGACTCCAGGGTCGGTGCTCTATCTACTGCGCAACCTAGCCACCCCTCATCACCATGTTCTTTTGGAAGTCACTTCTTTCAAAATTCAGTATGTCTGCAACAGGAGATTATATTACCTAAGATAGGAGGTTAAAGAGCCTAAAGTACCATATAAAAGTTAAAGGAAGAAGGAAGATATTAAGGTAATGACTGTAGAAGTCCGGGGCAGACTGCATACCTAGGCTCATCCCACCAGGGATTGTGAAAATTGTTTTGTTACTGTTGTTGTCATTGTCACTATTTCTCCTTTCTTACCCATGCTAGACTTCCAGGAATCTTTACAACAGGATTGTGGTCCACTGTTGAGGTTCCCACACTCTTTCCAATCCTCTATTTTGACGTCCAGATACAAGCAGCCTTTAGATTTTTCACCCCATCCAGCCCAGGAAGCAGAACTGAGTGATCCATTAAACAACAGAGTCAACAGTGAATGGAGAGAGATACAACGATTTTTCCTGGTGAGCCAATGGACAAGCTGAAAAGTAGCGCAGTCAGATCTCCAAAGTGTGCAGTTTATATCTGAACCTAGAGGTAATAGGAAGTCGCTGAAGCTCATTGAGCCAGGAAAAGGAAATGGTCAGCCCTAAGTATCTACTCTTTTAAAAACTCACTATGGCAGCAGAATAAGTGACCATGATTCTGGCAGGTATATAAAGGTGATTTAGAGGAAATGGAGACCACTTAGGAGGTTATAAAAAGAGACTAGACAAGAGGTGATGAGGGCCTGGACTAGTGTGATAGCTATGTAGTTAACAAAGAAAAGATGGATACCGAAGAACTTGAGAAAAATCATGGTATACTGAATAGTGTTGGACTTGAGGTCAGGAAGTTTGAATTCTGCATTAGTCACCAATTGTGTGATCTTAAGCAAGTCATCTAACCTTTCTGGGTCTCATTTTCCTCATCTGTAAAATGGGCAGCCAATAACCTGTAAGGTCCTTTCAAATCTAAATTTGTGATCCTATGTAGAGATAGAATCAATGTGACTTTTCAACTAATTGGATGTGGGAGCTGAGGAAGAAGAAAGAAAGAGTCAAGGGTTACTCAGAGGTTTTCAGACAGGGTGATGGTAACCAGGATGAAGTCAATATTAATGAGGTTTTATTGCAATAATTAACCTCATCATTTGGTCCATGGGTCAAAACTCTAACTAGCATAAACGTGTAAAAATATCACATGCATTTATAAGAGGAAGGAGTCATCTTACCCACTGCAAGTATTCAAGAGGGTTTTCATTCTTTTCATTCCATTCATTCCTTTCATTCCTTTATCAGAGAATATAATTTGGACTTATAAAGTTGCATCTAGAATCCATACACATGTTCAAAAACAATTTCCTTTAGAAAAGGATTTGCTTCTAAGTTCTTCAACAGCATTTATTTAGCCCCCTCTTTAGACCAAGAGTCTGTACTACATCTGGGAATTCAACAATTAATTGTAGTTTATTCTGAGCCTAAAATAAACTCAATTCTTCCCTACATTTGGAGAAACTGAGCTAATTCTCCTTTTTTGTCTCATGTAAAGCTGAGCATTGAGGATAATCAGCTGAATATCTCTTAAACACTTCATTCAGCTTCCCCTTACATATTTTGTAAGAATTCTGAAAAACTCAACAGAGTCCTGGAAGGCAAAGGAGTATAGGAGTATAAAGCAAAGGAGTCACACACACACACACACACACACACACACACACACACACACACACACACACACACACACACACACACACACACACACACACACACACACACACGGTCTGCATACATAATCTAACTTCTAATTCCATATAATTCCATGATGGACATACTATGACTGAACAGGAGGGTGAGTGGTCAGTGCTTGCCTGCACTTGTTCCTGATTCCCCTTTAGTCCTTGCCCATTCCACTGTGAAACAAACATCAAAATAGATCAAATTTCACAAAATTTTAATAATTAAGAAGAAAAAATGCTAAAGAAACATTTTTAGCTCAAAAGCATCAAAATGGTGTTTCAGGGAGAAGCTTGAGGGAATTCTTAGAGACTTGCTTTAGGCCCTTGAAAGACATAAGACTAGCAATTATCTGTTAGCTTCTCTAACACATCTAGGAACACAATCCATATACTGCTTAAATCAAATTCATTTCAATCCATTTTTTGTTAATAGTTTATTATTCCCTTTTCAATCTCAAATTTTTGATGACAAAGATGTAGCTTCCTAAGCAATCCCTCAGCTAATAGGCGCAAATTAGGTTGCCCTCCTACTACTCTACTTCACATTAGTAGATATACTCATTTCATGCTTCTGACCTTTAGCATTTTCCATCAGTCCTTCAAGAATTATATCAGTGTTGATATTCCATAAAATAATGCTTCTCAAAAGTTCCATCATCCTCCCTACTTAGAAAATTCTTCTGGTCCTGTATTCATTATCTCTGAGGTCATAGGAGTCAGTATTAAAAAAAAAAAAAAAAGCTTATCAGATAGATCATATTCAAACAAAATAGTACTTACAATAGGGCTCTGAGACCTCTCCCAATAAGCAAAGATTTCTTTTAAGTATTTTAAGTATTAAGTATAGTCAAGACTAAATAAATCCCTATGTAGTCATTATCATCACCATCACCACTACCACCACCACTATCATCATTATCATCATCTCCTATAGTTCTTCACAATTCTGTGTAAATTTTCAGAGGGCAATCTCAGGGGTAATTCTCAGGCACAGTCCGCACCTCCAATGGAGGAATAGCTTTCTCTGTTTTTGAATTCTGTCCTCATATCATGATAAATTTAGATTTATAAAGGACTTGATAGCCATCCTGGCCAACACCTTCACTTTATTAATGGGGAAACTGAGATACAAAGCAGTTAAGTGACTCGTCCTAGTAAATATCTGGTAAAGGATCTGAATTCAAATCTTCCTAACGACTAGTTCAATATCTATCCACTACACTATCGACTTACCCTGCCTAGCTAAGTCAGCATTCAATCAGCAAGCATTTATTAAGTGCCTACTAAGTTTCAGTCACTTACCCCTGTTTGCCTTAGTTTCTTCATCTGTAAAATGAACAGGAGAAGGAAATGGCAAATCACTGCAGTATTTTGGAGGGTCAAGAGGAGTCAGACACAAACAACTAAACAACAATAAAATGTATAAAATGCTATACATATTGTGTTTGTTCATAGCTGTTTGCATTCAATTCCCCCATTAAACTCTTAGCTACTTGAGCAGATATTGCTTTTAGGTTTTTTTTTGGATCTCCAATTCTTATCACAGCACATAGTAGACACTTAATAAAGTGCTTGCTCAATATTTCCCCTTATTACTTCTGATGTCCTTTGCTTCACAAAGTCTTGCCCAAGAATTCCTCTTTCCCTAAGAAAATCCTGATTCCCAATACTAAGTTCAGATATGATGACTATAAATCTCATTATCTTTTCCCACTCAGATGGAGGAGGGGGTGTCCCGTGAACATGTGAGATAACATATTTTTCAGTTTTCATGCTTATTTCATGCTAACTGCACAATAACCATTTCAATATTCAAAGAAAAGCAAAAAAAGGGATAATGGAAGAAACCATGGACTTCTTGTACTTAAGTGTATATTAAACAATGCAGTCATAACAAAATTGCCATACTACCCTTTACAGTTTCCATATATATTCTTTTAGTATTTCCTGGATGTATTTGTCTTTCCTCTTGTTCAAGAACTGACAAAAACTCCAGTGCTTCTCTTAAGTCCTATAGGATCTTATGAAGGAAATTGAATAATTATTCAAATCACCCTAGGTCTTTAACAATCATATCAAAGGGGTTACATGGAAGGACACATCATTCTTGGGAGGTTGGGAACAAAAGAAGAAATATATCTCATACTGGAAGTAACTTTCTAGTTCTCTTATACCTTATTTACCATCACACCTTCTTCAGTCCCCTGACACTGGCCTCCTTGCTATTCATTTCTCTGCTCCTGACCTTTTCTTTGGTTGTCCTCCATACCTGGAAGATTCTTCCTCCTCCACTTCACCTACAGACTTCCCTGGTTTCTTTTAAGTCCCAACTAAAATTCCATATTTCATAGGAAGCTTTTTTTAACCCCTCCTAATTCTATTGCCTTCTTTCTGTTAATCATTTCCTTTTTATTCTCTATATAGCTTGTTTTTATATATTTGTTGGCATGTTGTTTCCTCCCATTAGATTGTAAGCTCCTTGGGGAGAGGGACTGGTTTTTTTCTTCATTTTTGTACCCCTGTACTTAGCAAAGAGCTAGTATATAGTAGGCACTTAATAAATGTTTATTGGTTGATAAAACTAATACTACTACTTCATGGAGCTAGTAGGTTATCAAGTAAGATAATATGTGAAAGTGCTTTGGAAATATAAAATATTATATGAATTAAAGCTGTTAAGAAGATGCATTATAAACCATAAAACATTGATAGGAAAATGAAGTATTAGTAATAAGTACCATCTATATTATTAATAATAATAAGTATTAATAGTTAAAATAGCATATTAATAATAATAATATTTTATCTAGAAAAGTGATTTCATTGATATGAGGAATTCCTTGTAAGAAAAAACCAGCTATAAATACAAATTGGCATTTTCTTTGCAACTCAGTCTTAGAAGAGAATTGTGTGGGGCACTGAGAGTTCATCACTTCTCCAAAATGACCTAGCTATTTTGTGTCAAAAATCATATTTTAACCATTCTTCCTGAATCTACAGTCTGCTCTCTATATTCTATGCTGCCACATTATTATTATTTGGAATTTTTACACTAGTCAGTTCCATTAAAAAGTTTTATTTAGATAGATTCATTTAAATTGGAAAAAAAGAACTGGGGTCAAAGATAATAGGGTAAAGGCAGGGCCAAAAATGTAGGAAAGGGTTAAAAATCATTGAAGAAGAATCAAGGGAAAAAGATATTACAAATAATCAAATTAGTCATCTGTCACCATTAAGTACAGAGTCACTTGTCCATACCTCCAAATTTATCCATCCCCACTGCCTCTCAGAGAGTTAGCAGACTGGGATTAGCTGACCCTGGTGTTCTCATCACTCCTAGAATCGAGAGAGAAAAACATAATCTGTTTGAGCTTGAACCATACCTCCTTTACTTAATATTTGTGTTACCTCGGGCAAATCACTTTCCCTCTCATGTTCCTCATCTGCAAAAAAAATAGGGAAATATAATAGAATATTTCATTTCTCTTATAGCTTTAAATAAATTTTTCTTTGAACCTATATTATAGGACTGAATTCCCTCTATTTATGCTCTCTCATCACCCCACCACTATAGATGTGACTCATGTCTCAAGGTCTCATCTCCCAGACCACCTGTCAAATCTACAATTCCATCAGGCTGATCTTCTACCCCACCACCCTCAGATTCCATGACCTTGTTGTTATTCCTCACCCCATAAGTGTTACAGCCCACACAGTGAGAATTACTACCATATGTTAACAGCCCTAACATTCCCTGAAAAATTCTCATTCTGCAACATCATCCCATTCTCCACAACATCTCCCCCTGGGATGGCAAGAGCTAACAGCTCCTGATGGCATGCCCTACATAGGTTTCAAAAAAAAAAAGAAAGAAAGAAAGAAAAAACAGAACAGTGAACTCCCCATGATTGTAAGAGAGAAACCCACAGTTAAACAATATCAGTACATGATAGTGTCTCTTGAGGAGATTTGTCCCCACTAATCCCTCTGGAAATTTCATCTATGTGTATTGTCTTCACCTCATTAGTGCTTCAGTTCACTTATTAAATATTGAAGACATCAAATGGTTCTCTTTGGTATTGAGGGACTGGGTTCTTGTTCGTAGAGTGTGATGCTGTGTATCCTCCTGAGAAAGTCTGGCCAGCCATGCTAATTGCTAAAAGACTCTTCACACATTGCTCTTTCTTCATCAGCCCAGGAAAGCAGCCTCCTTGGTAGTGTCAGTGGGATGGAGGCTGGTTGCTAGGAGCCTCAATGATAATAGCAATTAATTATTCACACCACATAAAGGATATTTAATGAGAGGCCCAGGAATGTAACCCATCTCTTTGACCTACAGCACAGTTTATAGAGCTGAACTAGTTTGGAGAGGAAATGTGACAATCACAGAACTTCAACTAGTTACCTAGTCCATCATTTTGTCTTTAGGAAAGACCAAGTCCCAATTCACTAAAGTATAGAACTGAAAATGACCTTGTCTGTGAATGACCAACTATGACCCATAGCCCATAATAATAGACTACAAAGACTGTAGAGATATCCCCAACAAAAAGGCTATAGCAAATATCTACACTCTTTCATATATATATATATATATATATATATATATATATATATATATATATATATATATGTTTGAAAAATATTGAAAGATTGCCTCCAATATTACTGAAGGAAGGAGTAAATCTTTATGTATGTTGGTTTCTTTTTCCTTGCTGGTACTGCTGAGCAGTTGGCAATCTGCATTTTTATCTCTTTATGTCTCAAATCTTTCTTTTTTCTTGTTTCTGTGAAGCAGTAGGGTTCAGTGAATTGCCCAAGGTCACATAACTAGTAAATATAAAGTGTCTGAGATCAATTTGAACTCAGGTCCTCCTGATTCCAAGGTCAGTTCTCTATCCACTATACCATCTAGCTGCCTTGTATGTCTTGGATCTTTATTGCTGTTAAATTTACATCAACTGGTCATGGGCACAAAACAGGTATTTTGAATATATATGGATATATATACATATATATGGATATATGTATCCACATATATTTACCATATATATCATATATCACACATATAATTTATTTAGAGATAGTAGATAAATGTATACCAGATATTAGTTATTTGCACCATGTCAACTTACATTAATGTTTTGATAAGGTTTAAGTCCTTTAAAATGTTCATAGATTTTCTCTTTCTCCTTCTTGTTAAGTTTTAACATAATTAATTGAGTTAAAGATGCTAGAGGTTATATTTTAGGTTCTGTGTTGGCATTTTTCATATAACATGTAAAATGGGTATCTTTGTACAAATTAAAATTTAATCTTTAGAATAATTAGAATAGTGACCTACCAACACTTTTTAGGATTTTCACTAGACTGTTCCAAAGTTGTAACTAATGAGACGTGTTTTAAGAACAAGAAACACAACACACACACACACACACACACACACACACACACACACACACGGCAAATTCAATTGAGCTCTGAAAACCTCAGAGACAAACATCAGTATTTGAGACCCAAAGTCCTTGGGGAAAGAAACTCTGGACTCCTGATCATCAAGGAGAAGATGCAGATCCTGAGATTCTCTTATTAAGAGACTGACCAGGCTATGGAAAACTCCTACATAGAATATGTAGGGGAGGAGGTGGGGAAGGAATTGGGAAGGAAGAAGAAAGTGTCTCTATTTTGTAGTTTCCTATTTTAAGTAGCAACTTTTGCCTACTAGGTGGTAAACTCAGTTGTTTCTGCCTACTAAAAAAATAGATGTTAGCAACCTCTACATTTTCATCCCCATACTGAGTACAGCTCAGGGTTCATATGATAGAAAGCATGGCCGGTACAAAGAAACATCTGTCCACCTAGTGGACAAATTATATCTACCTGATCCCTAGGTATGAAAGCACCTATTAGAAGTTTAGATCTTTCTCTCTAACAAAGGAAACTTAATTTTTTGCTAAATAAATATTTCTATCAAATGAATTTTTAAAAAGTGTTAAAAATATAAAAGCAGAGTAATTCAGAGAAAAGAAACAGTGCAGACAACCTGTGTTCAGACCCTGTCTTTTTCATATTACCTGTGGGACTAAAAACAAGTCACTCAAACTACCTGAGCCACAGATTCTTCACCTGTTGAATAATATGGTTGTACTCTTAAGTCCCCTCTAGCTCTACATCTAGGATATACAATTTTTATGCCTTCTCATTCTCAAAAGTACAAATATTTGTCAAAATCATTGTTCTCTCTCCATTGAGTCATGCCTTTCCCCAAGGTTCTATCATCATTCTAATGTGGAGCAGATAAACATATTTAGGATTTGTACAGGGTCAAACCATCTCACAGGCAGATTAGTAGAGAACAAGATCCAGTTTTGGTCCTCCACATCATCTCTCTATCCTTATTGTTCCTTGTACTCCATAGGTCACATGGTTGCTCCTCTTCTCTCTAGGAAAGATTGGATCTAAGAATTCTACTAATGTTCAGTTGCTGTACAGTATTCAAAGCAAGCCCAAGTCACCTGGATACCCCAGCTAAGAATAATGGAATAGGACCCCAGTTCTATTTTATGAAATTTCAAAACTGGAACCATGATTAAGGAGGATGACGAGGGGTATTCATATTGTGCTGCTAGAGGTAAACTTTTTGAACAGTGAATGACAAACCAGAGGGAGAGCATTTGCCAGGAATGCTTTCATTAATGAAGAATGAAAGTCAGAGTTATGAGTCATTCAGACGTTCAGAGACAATCAGATATCTTAGCACTTCTGGCCATAAATATTGCTTTCTAGAGAGCAGTATTATTCCCATGATCCATCAGGCAATTTCTGAGAAACTAAATCATGGGCTTTTGGGGAAGTGTGTTTGGAAAGCTGAATAGACTATCATGAGACAAGTTAGGTTAATTTTACTCTACTGTTGAAGATTTGTCCCCAAGTATGAGTGAATCATAACTCCATGCATTGGATATATCTGCTTGGATGAGGAACCAAAGGGAGGGAACTTTGGTTGAGTGTCGCTATTTCAAAATCCCGTAAGCCTAATGATACCGCAGTGCTGAAGTGCCTCAGTCATCTGACCTAAATCTTAACAGCCAAGGTCTTCCACTGTATCCAGTTCAACACCATTTGTCCTTCTCCTACTATATCAAGCCGCTGGTTTCATATGGTCCTGGAAAAGCTAGTGAGAATGGTGTCTTTGCATGATGCCCCCTTACTTTAATCCATATTTATGTGCATGTCATGACTTGATGTAATAATCTTCTTCCAGATTGAAGGACAACTTATTACTACTTATTATTGGCCATATCCAGGATCATGTGATTCCCTTCATTTCCTAGGATAAAGTGGTTTACCTTTGGTGAATTTTGCATCTTTCAGTCAAAAACTTCCACTATTGCTTCTTCACAGTTGATGTATCTGGGACTGAGAGCCCTCCTGGAAAAGGGTTTTTTAGCTAAATGGACTTCCCCTCCCCATGGAATTCAAATCTTTTCTCAAGTTTTAATCCCTTTCTTACCCTTGGCCTTTGTTATTTTTTAGATTTTTCTCTGCTCAGCTCACCTTACATGTGATCACAATTCTTGTTTTGTTTTTCTGACTTTAAACTCATTTTTATAAGCCAAATACAAGGTTAGGCATTCCCATGGTATCAATGGGCAATCATTGTTGTTCATCCTTTGTACTTGAAAAGGACCAATGACATTATGATCTTGGAGTTAGGGTATACTTTGTTTCTCTGTGGCTGAGTAAAATAATAAAATGATGGATGATGGGAGAAGTGAGGCAGAATTGTACAAAGTCACCAGCCTCACTTTCCCTCCCAAAGTCATCAAAGTTCAGTGGCAAGACAGAAGTCAAGATGACTACAGACAGCCCAGCATCTTCAATGCCTAAACAACTTCTAAGTATTCCATAATCCCCATTTCCACACTTCCATGGTTCATTGGAACAAACTGCTATCATCCACCTATTCTGCCAGAAGTCTTCACTAGACATCCTCCTAGCTCACCAATGATTTTAAATCCTTTCTTTTACCTTCAATCTCATTTAGTTTGTCTGTTAAGACTGTTTTACTGGGATGTGACCACTGCATGCTACAGCTTCTTGGAGACACAGGTGAGAGTTGGGTGACAGGTAAACATAAAAAGTGGATGAGTAGTCCTACATAGATCAATGATTCTCCCATGCCACTCCACCACATAACAGATATGACAACTATCATTGATTTCTATGTGCTAGCAATAGAAATGCCCTCATCAATAAACATATTCAAAGTCTGAATATGATGTCAATGGTAATTTAACTATCTTCCATAAGGAGATATAGTCAAAAACAGAACATCCTCCATTTTGTTAGATTGACCAGGCTCCTCCTGATTACTATAAAGTTAAAAAAAAATACTATTGGCCATCTGTCTATGGAACTTCTATTTAAATTGTTGAAATGCCTTATTCAAGGTTGCTTTAATAGACCAGGTCATTAAAGAAAAATGTCTCTAGACCCATGTTTGTATTTGTTCAAAAACTACACTTTTAAGATTTAAACAATGCAAGACAGATGGTAAAAGAACACAGAGAATGAATGAATACATCAAAGAACAAGAAAAGGATCAGGGGCTAAGCCAGCTCCTAACTATTCTGAAACATTTTAGATTTATTCCAAAATCAGTTCTTCAGTAGTTCCCCAATGTCCTCAGGATAAAAACCAAGATTGTTTTCAAAGTTCTCCATCATTTTATCCAAACATTTCCCACTGCTTATTAATGCACAGTCCATTGCATTTTGGGGGGCAGCTAGGTAGCACATTGGATAGAGCACCAGCCCTGAAGTCAAGAGTACCTGAGTTCAAATCCAACCTCAGATGCCTAATAATTGCCTAGCTATGTGACCTTGGGCAAGTCACTTAACCCCATTACCTTGAATACATTTAAAAAACACACAGTCCACTCCAATGAAGTAGGACTCCTCATGGACACCCCATATTTGCTGCTCATTCTTACTTCTCTGCTTGGGCTCATACTCACCAAGGGGTCTTCACAAGTCTTTCCTCTTATTAGCACTATATGTATACTTCTTTATTTGAGCCTCCTAATAACACAGTGAGGTAAATATTATTCTTTCTCCCCTCTTTTTATGGATGAGAAAACTGAGGCTGAGAATTTAAGTGACTCCCTCAAGGTCACAAAGTTAGTAAGTTTTTAAATCAGGATTTAAATTCACATCTTCCTAAGTCCCACATGAACATTTCATTTACTGTACCACATAGTTGCTTCATATTTATCTAAATCTATCCATTCCTCAGGATCCAGTTCCCATGCCATTTGCTTTATGAAACTCTCTTCTGTGAGCATTAGCCTATAAGGTTTAATCAAACACTGCTTTATACTGTTAACTACTGCACATCTCAGATATTATTTGCTCTTCCCCTATACTCAATGACCTCTGAGGGTCAGAGAAGTATCTAACACATCTTTTTTATCTCCAACAGTATTTTGAACAATGCTCTAAACACATTGTAAGTATTCACTAAATATCTACTCTTGTCCTTGATTTCTGGGAGGAAGGTTAGAAGATGAAATAACAGAGAATTGGTGAAGATCCTTTTAGTGCTCAGAGTATTGGTTTTCATTTAGTTTACTGTGTATTGCAGTTTTTTGTTCAATAGAAAAAGAAAAAAGAAAAACAGATATTATGAGTGTAGTGGCAGCATATATCCCTTGCTGGAAGACATGAAATTTACAGTTCCCAAGGCAGTGCTAGTCTCAGAGTGAGAATAATAAATACTAAGTTGATTTGAGATTGAGACTAATCCCTGGTTTTGACTCCATGGGTCCCTTAATAGCATCACAAATTTAGTGTTAGATGAGATTAGAGGCTTCATCTGGTGGAAACCTCTCAATGTACACAAGAGGACTCAGAGGTCAAAAGAAGTTAAGTGACTTACTAAAGGTCATATCGATCATCAATTGTAGGGCTGGGATTCAAACCCAGATCCTCTAATATCAAATCTAGCTCTTTTCCTTAAAAATACAGTACTTTCTATTTCTAGTATTGTTGTTGTTTCAGTTGTATCTGACTCTTCATGACCCCATTTTGGGTTTTCTTGGCAAAGATGCTGGAGTGATTTCCTTCTCCAGCTCATTTTACAGAGGAGGAAACTGAAGGAACCAAGGTTAAGTGACTTGCCCAGGTCACCCAGCTAGTAAGTGACTAAAAAGTCTGACTTAAACTTGGGTCTTCCTGACTCTAGAAACCAGCATTCTATCCGCTGGTTCCCCTAACTGACTTCAGATAGAGATGCCTTTTGAAGGTGTTGATAATCCACAATCTTCCACAGACAATAATTCTTTCATAATTTGTCTTTTTTCATATGTCTAAAGCTAAACTGGATTTTTGCAGTCTTGGGAACAGTTTATATAAATTCTTCTATTTGAAAGACATCCTAGCTCTGATTCCTAGTTTTCTTAGGCCATATCTTGATTCTTTCTCAGTCTCTCTTCCTCCCATATCTTTTTACTGACTTTTTCAGAGCCGAGAAGGCTGAGGTGGTAGTCATTACTTACACAAATGCAGGGATTCAGAAGCAATATACAAATGAGTACTAATCATTGGTAAACTGGAGAAAGGACGGGTAGTGAATAGTGAGAGGAAGAGTATTTTTTATTCAATTCCATCAGTTCTTGCCCCTTGTATTAATGGATTAAATTTACGGAAAATTATTTCAAAACTTATGTCATGGGGCAGGCAAAAAATATAGTAAACACATTAAAAAGGGTCAATTATGTTACAGGCATTTTTTTTTAACTGTGTCCAATTCTTTGTAACCCCATTCAGATTCTTCCTCGCAGAAATAGTAGTGACTTGTTGTTTCTTTTTCCAGTTCATTCAACAGATGAGAAACTGAGGAAAACTGATTTGCCCAGGGTCACATAACTAGAAAATGTCTAAGGCTAGAGATGAACTCAGGAAGTTGAGTCTTCTTGATTCCAAGTCAAGTATTATATCCAGTGTGCCCCCAAGCTAAAAAATGAATGAGATAAGGATAAATGTAAATTAATTGATATAATAAACATTACAGAAGGACTCAAAACTGACAAAAAAAGTTTTGGCAGCAAGAAGAAAAATGGATTGTTTTAGAAAAGAAAATGCTTTTTTTTTTCACAGACCTGAATACTACTTCAGTATAAGAACTCCTATTGTGGGAACCACCACCTCCACCAATATAGACTAAGAATATATCTATGAGTATACTTTATTTTTCCTCTCACTATTCTTGAGGTTTCTTTATCTTTTGGGGGAGGAGGGGAGTTTATATTTACTCTCACATCAAGATTATTGTAATAATATAAAACAAAGAAAACAAATTGTCGCTCAGAAAAATAAACTTAAGAATATATCTTTGACTTGATAGTGAAGACTTAGGCAGTGACTGAGTCACACAAAGATAAAAGGCAGGTGTGAATTACAGGTCTTCTTGACTCCAGATCCAAAACTCTATGGCCAGGCCACAGTATCTCTCATAAACATATAAAGAAATGGAAAATGTTCTAAAAATAGCAATAAAAATAACAAATTTAAATAATTAGGCAAAGGAAACTATTTTCATCTTAATTATATCACTCAAGCCTGGAAACTAATGGATCAAGAAGTCAAGAATTTACTAAGTTTCTGCTATATAATTGGATGAGCAGCTAGGCGGCAGAGTGGATAAAGTGATATGCCTAAAGTCAGGAAGACTCCTGTTTCTGAGTTCTAATTTGGTTTAAACACTTACTAGATGTGTGAGTACTTCCAGCCTCAATTTCCTTATCTGTAAAAATAAGCTTGAAAAGGATGTCGTTTCATTCCAGTGAAACCACTCTAGTATTTTTCCAAGAATATCCCAAATGGGATCACAAAGACTTGGACACAGCTAAAATGACAAGAAAATATAATTATACATATATATATATATATATATATATATATATATATATATAAAACCAAAAGACAGTATTTTTCCAGTAATTTACATTATCGTGGGAAGACAATGTATACATAGATATATGATAAATACATCCAAACAAAAAACCTGAAACCCTGTGAAGGAAGATACTATTATCAGAGGCAGTGGGGTGGAGGGATAGCCTGAAAAGGTCTCATATGGAACTATTGATACTTCAACAGAGTCTTCACAGAAGTCAGGAATTCCAAGAGGTAGATACGAAAAGGAGAGCATTCTAGGTCTAACAGACAACCAGTGGAAAGGCAACAAAACAGGACTATCATACAGCAAGTGGGCCAGTGTGACTGGACCTTGGAATATGAGGATGGATAAATGTTCTAGATGAAAATGCTAGAAAAGTAAGATGGGTCAAATTCTGAGAAATTTTAAATAGCAAACAGAAGAGAGTACCTGTTACATTTTATTTCTTTGTAGAAATTGTTAACTCAAAAATAAATCCAAAGAAACAAAAACTGTATGCTCATAGAAATATATATATATATATATATACATATATATATTCATATTTTTAAAATTTATATTTTCAACTCTAAATTTTCCTCCCTTCCTTCCCCCTCTCCCATCCAAGGAGATGGCAAGAAATACAATATCCATTATAAATATGAAATCATGCAAAACATAGTCATATTTTTTTAATCACCAGTTAACCAACTTATTAGCACTAGCACACAAACATCCTGAAATGCTTTTACTCAGAGGTCTCAAAGACACAACAAGAGTACTTGGAAGGCAAGCCCCCTTTTTGTCAGAATAAAAAGTATGGTACATTTGAAAGGCTGCCTAGCAGCTATCATCCGTCATTTTGTTCTTGTTAGAATTTGTTATTTCATATCAAACTACTGATCCATCAGGGTTGATACTCTGCCTCCTGTGCCTGAATGCTTTGGGGGGGCAGGGTGGCTAGGGGGAAGAGGAGGGAGAGCGAAAGGTTTCAGCATGTTTCTGACCAAACACACAATGTCATTTTTAAATAAAAAATTCTTGCTGGCTTTTTTCAGCTCTACAAAATATGACATTTGATCCCTGCACAAATGCTCTCACTCACCTATGACTACAAAGAGAGTTGGTCAAAACAAACAGAATGAAATTTCACATGGATAAGGGCAGAGGAGTACATCTGTCAGAAAAAAACACAATTGCACAGATACAATATGGTGAAGAATTGGCTTGGTGCAAAAATAGCCAAGAAATGCAGTAAAGGATTAGCCTGAGTAACAAGCTGGCTTTGAGACAGCAAAGTCCTACTTTAGAGTTTTAAAAGCCAAAAGAATATCAGGATGCAAATACAGAATCAAAAGGGAAAATAATCAAAGCTGACATCTATATAGTGTTCTATGCTTACAAAACATATTATATACATTCTCATTTGATCCTTACAGCATCCTTATGAGATGGGTGGTATAAATCCTATTAGTCTCATATTTCATGTGAGTAAATAAGACTCAGAAAGATTAAGTGTTACTTGCCCTAAATCTCACAAGAAGTAAATATCTCCAGGTAGGATTCAAATTCAGGTGTTCTGACTCTATAGATGTTCCTTCCATGACATTTTGTTACTTGTTTTTGAAACCTTCCCAGTACCCAGGCATACCTCATTTTATTGGGCTTCACAATATTTTGTTTTTACAAATAGGTTTGCATGAATTGAGAAAATCTATCAAAGCCATTTTTCCAAAAACATATATTCATATATTGTCTCTGTGTCACATTTTGGTAATTCTTTAGATATTTCCATCTTTTTCATTATTATTATTATTATTATTATTATTATTATTATTATTATTATTATTATGGTGATCTGTAATCAGAGATTTTGATGTTACTATTGTAGTTGTTTGGGGTTACCACAAACTGCCCACATAAGTTAGCAAAATTAATTGAAAAATATTGTCCATGTTTTGACTGCTCCATCAACTGGCTGTTCCCCCATTTCGCTCGCATTGGGCCTCCTTATTTCCTGAGACACAACAATATTGAAATTTTGTCACTTAATAACCCTACAATGGTCTCTAAGTGTTCAAGTGAAAGGAAGAGTCAAGTGTTGGAGAAAAGTTCATGGTTGTCTTATTTTAAGAAATTGTCAGTCATTCCAACCTTCAGTAACCATCACCCTGATCAGTCAGCAGTCATCAACACTGAGGCAAGACCCTCCTCCAGTAAAAAGTCTACACAATTCAAGAAATGCTCAGATGACAGTTAGCATTTTTTAGCAAAAAAAAAATTTTTAATCAAGATATGTACATTGTTTTTTGAGACACAACACGTTTGTATCTTTCATAGACAACAGCACAGTGTAAACGTAACTTTTATATGCACTAGAAAAGCAAAAAAATTCATGGGACTCAACTGTATTAAAATATTCACTTTATTATAATTGGAATTGAACCTGCAATATCTCCAAGGTGTATCTGTACTTTTATTAATAGGTGTATCTACTCCCATGGTTTTGGGAATCTCAGTTTTTGGGTAGGATGAGAACAGATACCAAGGTAATACAGATGAAACCAAGAAAATGGGGAACTAGCTCATCCATGCAAATATTAGCAGCAGGAGTCAATTTTTCCCTTCAAAATTGGCTAGCTCATGCTGGTGATAGACATCAATAGAAATGACCTCAGGATGCTTTCACCACTCTCAGTAGAAGATTATGGATATAGAAAGATACAGTTAGAGAAACCAAGAGAAAGAGGATGTAGATGTTTTAAGCTCCATTGCCAGAGGGGATACTACTGCTTCAAGACAGGAGGGATACTACTCTTTCTTACAAGTTAGCACCCAGGGAGTGACTGAAATTATAAGAATCCCTCTGGAATTGTGTTGAAGTTGGTGGGGGGGGGGTCATGGAGGGACCAGAAAGGAGAGTGAACTTGTAGCCTCTATTTCCTGGTATTGTAGGACTTAATAGCTTTGGATGGTGAGTGCTTACTGTTCAGTTCCATTCCTTACTCTCTTCCTCTATATTTTCAATAACATTCTTTGCTTTACTAAGCTGTCATATGTTTTATTCTGGTTACATCAGGGGAGATTCAATGGGAATGAGAGCACAGGACCTGTAGTTTGAGATAGCCAATCATGCTTTGACACCAACAGACCAGGGAGTAATTTTCTACATATCATGGTAAGAGGTCCAATGCTATACTCAGCTTGGGTCACAAGCTTCCTAGAAAATTAGACCTCATTGTAAGCTGCATGGGGAGAATTTGAAGAGACTTCCAAATGATTGAATAATTAGAAGATCATGGAAATAGAGTTGGAAGGGTTCTTGGATGGTGTCATCCTACCTAGCCCCTAACTTTATAGATAGGGAAATTAAAGCTCTGAGAAGTAAGCTGACTTACCCAAATCAGACAGGAAGCAAACAATGCCCTTGATGTCTGAATCTAGGACCTGTAACTCCAATTCTAAGACATTGTATTGTGTCATGCTGTATCTCAATAGTATTGGGAAATAAATGTGAGGAAAGAATTAGGAGAGTGGGGCTATTTGACCTGAAATTTAAAATCCCATACAAGAATAGTCCTGAGAAATTTAATTATGTTTGGAATACATTTTTATTCATTTGAAACTCTTTCAATATTTTGTTTGGGGCAGTCAAACAAGGGTCGATAGTCACATTGACTTTAGTAATATTGCCTCCCCTGTTTAAACAGGCTATTTCAGCTGAATTGTTGCCAGTTAAAGATGGTCTTGTTCTTGCTTACACATTTTCTGTGATTGCAGGAAAAAAAAAAGAAATTGACATTTTCCTCCCCTCTTTTGCTTCTTTATGCATCAATAGCTGGCCTTGAAAACCCTGGATGGCCTCTTCTCAGAAGTCCTTCATAATCGATCAATACATATTTATTGCACTCCTACTGGGTGCCAAGCACTTAGCTAGTTGCTTCAAGGGATACCAAAAAAGAAAATTAATAATAAATAGGCCAAGAATAAGAGTCTCCAGAATAAAAAAGTGTTTTCCTTTCTTGCTTCCAGGATATTCTAATTTTTTTTCCTGAAAAACTATCATTTACTCTGGTCTAACCCAGACCCAGTCAACAATCCCATTTCAAGCTAGCTACTCACCCACCCCTATCAATCCTTATACTGCCACATTAACATACCTTTCAAATGGGGATAGTGGCCATCAGTTGCTTCATAACTTGGGCAGCATTAATTAGCATGGGCGGGGGGGTGGGGAGGAAATGTTGCCTCAGAAAAAAAAACTCTTCTTTAGCTATAGCCTTTTCTGTAGAACTCCAAAGCATTCTGGCCTGACCAACTAACTCCATCCCTGCCTCAACTTTCCCAGTTGCACTTTCCTCCACACACTCTCCAATAACTCTTTTTATAGCCTCTTTTTATAGGTGCACTCTTTTTATAGGTGCATTCCACATATATCTACTCAGGAATATCAGGAATATTGCACCCCCTCAGAGCAGTCTCCTTCCTCCTTAAGAATAGGGTGAGGATGTTGGTGAAAGGCAAAACTCTAAAGGTTCTCCTTCATTGTGAACCTAACTGGAGAATATTCCAAGTTTTGAAGAGATCTAACAATTAAAGCACTTGTCTTTTCTTTAAGACATTTGGGAAACTGAATTTGAATTTTATCTCACAGGAGATGTTCTACTCCACCCTCTGCATTTTACAAATAAGAAAATAGGTCCACAGTAATTAAATAGTTGCAAAGGTGGCTACTTAAGTTGGATTCCCAAGGTCACATAATGCAGTCTTAGACACCATAGGTTACCCATTCACCTGGGTACCCCAGTTAATGTAATTTCTTCACCACCAGGATGCATTTATACCTATCATTTCATGTCTTGAGTCATAGTGCTAGGTTGTCTACCCTCCTCCTGAATTCCCAAGGTGCCCCTTGCAACACCATACCAACAACCAGCAAAATTATCCACCAAACACTTAATCTCCAAGAGCAAACCTGAAAGAATATATATACTCAGACCCTGGTCAATTCACTTTCATCTCAACCCCTGTGCCAAGTCACTTTCTAAAGCCATTACCCTCCATGAAAGTTGTCTCAAAGGATAATAAATGAGAAATGTTCTCACTGTATAATAAATCAATCCACAAACATACATTGAGCACCTCCACATACCAATATAGGTTCTTTGATGGAATATATAGTAGGTGGTATCTCATCAAAGTCTCTTCTCTTCCCAACCCCCAAACATAGGTATTCTATCTGAATCAGTCCTCAATCTGGGTCCAGATTTAGAAGAGTACCCCATTTTTTCTCCAGTTGCTTTGCTTCTCAATCCATCATAGATCCCTCTGGGGAAATTGAATGGATTTACTTAACCTCAAGGTTTCACAGATTGCTTCCCAGAATATCCAGAGGAAGAATTTCCTCTAGCACTTTTTTACACAGCACTATCTGCAGTCCCTACCAGTCCCTAAGGAAGCAACAGTTTTTATTTCTTTCTACAGAGAGAGTTAGAAAATATTCCAGGTTATTGCTTTGTTTATTAGTAAGTCCCTTTTATTAGATTATATTTGAGAATATTTGAATTTATAAAACATTACCAATTTTAACCATAAGCATTGCCCCACCCAAAATGGTATTAATTGTCTCTACAAAAACCATTACACTGAGTGAAACTACATTACAGGGAAAACTTAGCTCCACAGGAATGATATTATAAATGCAAAATACATTCCTAGGTCGTCAAAATTCAGACGATAAAAGTTTAAATTGAGTCTTTATGGAGAACTGAGTCTACATAAACTTTAGGTAATAGTTATTCCCTTGGCCACAAGGACCTGAATACCCCTCCCCATCTCAGAGCCAAGAGATTCTCATTCAGCAGGCAAGGTAGATAGAGTTATTCTAAATATAACCCATGTACCCAATAGACAGGCTTCAGTCTTGGAAACTTATCAATAATAGCATCATGATATGTCCCCACATGCTAAGTATACTTTCTTGAAATTTCTGTGCTTGGTTCATTTCCAACCAAGATTGTCTCTATTCTCAGTTATCCTTGCAAGTATCACGAAAATAAGGCATGGAATATGGTCCAGTGAATGTATGTAGGATTTGTATTTGAGTCCATAAGAAGAAATTCCTCCCTATGGTGAGCTTCACCTTTCCCAGGGTCAGACCTATGGCAATACACTTAGGTTGATTCCCCTCCAAGTGGAAGAAAAACTCAGAGACAGTGGGGAGTTAACAACCCTTTTATATATGTAAAATATTCATAACCCACAGAACCAGAGTTTGTTCCTCTGTAATATAGGCAGCACTGGACCTGGTCAGAAAGAGTCATCTTCCTGAGTTCAACCCTGGCCTCAGATACTCACTAGCTATGTGATCCTGAGCAAGTCACTTTCTGTTGCTTGTCTCTTCTGTAAAATGAGCAGGAGAAGGAAATGGCAAGCCATTTTCTGGTATCTTTACCAACAAAACCCCAAATAGTCATGAAAAGTCAGATACAACTGAACAACAATATGGTTTTACAGATGAGGAAACTGAGGCAAACAGAGTTAAGTGACTTGCCCAGGGTCATAAAGCTAGTAAACATCTGAGGACAGATTTGAACTCAATCTTCTTGACTCCAGGCCCAGCCCTCTATTCACTGCTCCACCAACAATTCATACAACTACTATGATCACACTAGCCTCAAAAATGTTATAGCTCTTTTAGAATTTTAAAGACAACTTAAGTCAACATATTCAGAGACAAGTCTTAATAGTCTTTAGGGCCCTAGTTGCTCTGGTAGCAAACAAAAGGGTCACACAGGTAGTACAGACCTCTACTCTACCTGCTAGGTCACATTTCTCAACCAGAGTTCCCCCAGCCTTCGCTGCTAACCACAGTAGGAAACTCAATTACATTCACTTCTTTCTAGCACCAGGGTACGTTGTGTGTATCCCAGATGTGTGCTAGATCCAGTTCATATAGCCTTGCTAGAGTCATCTGTTAAATTTTCAGGGTGACCATTTACGTCTGGGAAATTGGCAATTGCTACAAACTAGAGCTTGATTTATTGTTTTGTTTATTATAAAGACATAAGAAAGTGATGAAGAAAATGTTAATAATGTAGACTAAGCTTAAAACTGTGCCCTGCATTTTCAGAGAGTCAGTTATTAAACATTTACCAGTACACCACTGGTGTACTCCCCACTAAGGTCCTGATAATTCTTTTTGAGGTTAGGAAAAAAGACTTCTATTCATTTTTATTTGATTCTTTTCAACTCCCACCACCACCTCCAGAGATAAATACCAGGCCAGGGAAATTGTCCTGAGTCCCAGATATGCTTCAAGATGGTACTAATAATGTTGGAGTGGGTTAGAAAGAGCTTACATTCACTGATAGTAATCCTCATCGAGTAGCAACAAAAAGTATTAAAAAAGTATAAAAGTATAATTCCTGAAAAAAGATGCAGCTTGTTTCTCTGTATCAGAGTCCTACCACTTGCACCATATATAATTGCATGCCCCAGACAGGTTCAAAGGCTTCCTCTCTAGATAGATGGGCATTCCTCCCTAGAGAGTAACCATAATTGTTCATAGTTTCCCACTCTGACTGTTATTTCAATGACAATTTGCTCCTCGGCCAGAGTCCATGATTCGCAGTGGTGATGGATCCACTTTTCAATAGGAAAGGTTGTTAGTTTTGGAGTCAGAAGACATGGGGTTTAAGTTTAGCTCTGCCACTTAAGTACCTATTTGACTTAATTCAAGTCATTTAGCCTCCCTGGGCTTCAGTATCTTCATAAAATTAGGAGGTTGAATGTCTAAGGTCCTCTTTATTTCTAGATAGATGATCATACAATCTTATATGTCTGTCTCCCAAAGAGAAGGGTTTTTTTCATCCTCAGTAATCACACCAAACCATCTATATAATCCATCTTCCCTTCTTTATGACGGGCTTCAGTTCATTTAACAAATTCTAGTCAAAAATAGGTTAATTAACTAATTTACAAGTAGTTCATTTTCCCAAAGATCTTTCTAGGGATTAGGAAAGTTCATAAAATATCTTGCATAGTTTCCCTTCTTTGATATTGGTCCAATACTTAACATCTCTCCAAAGAGTCTACTGAAGGATATAAATCTGGTGCATATATTATAGTCCATAGCATCCCCAAAACTGATACACCACTGACTCTCCCCTAAAACAAAACTTACCTGAAAAACACTATGAAACTTTCATTGTAATGACAGCCAGTCTCCAAAGATACAAACTACTTCTGTCTTCTGACTACTGGTCCATTTAGAAAGTTTTACTGCTTTAGTCAATCAGAAAACAGCAGCAGAGCAGACCCAAGTTGATAAAGAGGTATCATTTACACCTCTCCAGTTATACACCTGCCTTGTACTTTGCAGGTGTCTATCTCCAACTAATGCCATGTCAGTACTACCAGGTTAATAGATCAATTCCACAAGTCTCATGTTGTGGCTTATTCCAACAAGATATTCATCATGGATCTTAGTTCATGTCTATCAGCATCTCCCTCAACCCAAAGAATAGCAATGCAGTCTCTACCCCAAAAAATCAATATAACTTACTCATGCAAAGCTATGAATATAGATGCCCATATATGTCCATACAAAAAAGATCAAAGTATCAATCAAAATGTAGCTGATGTATCAAATGAGACTGAATGACTGAGTTCAGTCTTGGAGTTATCAATAATCTTATATTGTAGTTGCTCCCATTTAGTCCCCAACCAGGTAATCAATCAGACTTAAATTCATTTCTGGAGTATTCAAGTGAATTCATTTACTAGCAACCAAGACAAGGAATAAGAATTTTGGATATGAATATATTTGTTATATAAACAAGTAAGGACATAAATTAGATTCAAATAGAGCTCTAGCGGCAAAGAATAAATGCACAACATTAATAGCGAAGTCCCTGCAAAGTTGAAACAATTGGAGTTGCTTTCCTCATGTTTCTTCCTCACAACTCCCCATTTATCCATCCAACTCAACCAGGATACTGCAGCTCCCATAGATCTCTTTTTAGTTCAAGCAGGCTCAGATACTTCTATTCTCTGAAACTTCTGCTCCTATCATTCAAGATTCTTATTTTCATGGAGAGAAGAAAAAGAAAGGGGGAAGAAAAAGGGAAAAAGAAGAGAAAGGGGAATTAAGAAGCCCTTCCTATAGATCATAGAATTTTAGGTAGGACTTGAATGAAATTAAGGAAACTATGAAATATAGATGAGGGAGAACATTACAAGTATGGAAGACTCTAAATGTCCAGAGTTATGAGAAGAAGTCTTTTGTTCAAAAACCAATGAGGAGCCCAGTGTCACAGGATCACAGAGTATATAGTAGGGAGCAGGGATGGAGGGTAAAGAGGAAGAAGGAACCAGAGGAAATATAGGAAGGTAAAGGGGAACCAGGTCATAATGGGCTTTGAATGCCAAATAAGGATTTTATAGCTATTCTTAGAGGTAATAGGGAGCCACTGGAGTTTATTTTGTAAAGAGAATTCAATTTATTTGCCGCCAGGGAGCAGAGCCAAGACCAATGGGTACAAGCTGAAAAGGGATCAATTTAGTCTTGTCAGAGAAAAAGGAATGGGCTGCCTCTAGAAGTCGTTATTTTTCCCTCTTTGGAGATCATCAAGCAGAGGATGGATAACCTCTTGCCAAGTATGTGGAGTACTTGGAATTCCTTTCCTATGTAAATTGGATTAGATAGTCTGTGAAGTCCTTTCCTACTCTGAAAATTCTTGAACATGTGAATTAAAATTATCTGACTATGGAAAGGGCTCTGCCTTAGGAAATGGTGTTGTGGGAGAATAAGACTGCCACTATCATCACAGTAATATAGAGGGAAACCCAGAACAGATGAATTCTACTGTCTTCTCCAATTCTGAGATTCTGTAATTCTGTAAAGATCTCTATGTCCCCACCCAGAGCTAAGGATTAGGGAAGTGGATTTTAAAACAACAATAAAAAAATTAAAAACTTTATAGTTTAGCTCAAGAAAATCCAGTGACCAGAGAGCAGGGATTAATCCACCCTTTAGAGGAAACTAGGCTGGCTCATTCTGAGAACAAGATGGGTGTTTACTCAAAGGAAAAGAGAAAAAAAAAACTATTAAGGAAAAAAATAAGGTTAATTTCCTATAATTGGGAAAGGAGGTCAAGCTTAAATGATAACCTTTGTAACTCCCCCCACCTTTCAACTGACTAGTGGGAACTATGTTTTTCAATTCCACATCAGAGCTCCCTGTGATTTGCTGCAACTTTCACCTAGGGAAAGGTCTTTTTTTTTTTGTTTCTTTTACCCATTTACCCCAATTTTTTCATTGCACCAAAGCAATAGATTCTGATCCCCTCAAGGGGACTCCTAATGTATTGGTTTCTTTTATCTGGAAACTAGCAATCTCACCAAAGTGGAAGTCATTTTCCTTGCAAGACTCAGAAATAAATGCCTTTGAAGAGACTCTCCAAAGCAAAAGGGAATTAACTGCACAATTGTCAAGTCACATGTTTTCTAAGAGTAATAACCTGCTATCCAAACTGATTGGTGGAGAGGGTCTCCCTAGTCCTGGAATTTTCCCTTCTTTCTTAATCCAACACACTCTTGACATTCCAGCAAGTGAATACATTTCCCCTGCCCTCCTTTTCCCTCCCAGAACTGGCCAACCATCTGAATATAGTAGATAAATGTTACTACTAATCAAAATACTTATGACTGGAAGCCTTAGGGATTTTTTTGTGACAAGAATCTCTTTGGCAGTCCGAAGAAGCTTATGGACCCCTCTCTATAAAAAAAAATGTGTTTAAATGGATAAAATTAATACATAGGATTACAAAGGAAACCAATTATATTGAAAGTTATCAAATATGTATATGTGCCTATATACATATCTATGCCTATATGCATATTTGCATATATGTTCCTTGACATCAGGTTAAAAATCCCTGTAACTAAAACTATGTTGGTAGAAATGACCTGGTGTAGTGGAATGAGCTATTAACTTGGACTCCCAGAAGCTGAGTTCAAATTCTGGTTCTACCACTTATGTCCTGTGTGAACCTCTGGGCCAAAGTTTTCTTCTCAGAAAAATAAGAACATTGAATTATGTGTCTCTAAAGGGTCTTCAAATTCTATAATCCCTGATTTCCTCTATTCCCTGAACTACCTCCTAGATCCTTCATGGTTAAAAACAAGAAACAAAACAAAAACCCTGGCTAGGCAAGTCGACTCTGTGACTCTGTTGGCTGTAAAACCACTGAGTCATTTGTCATGCAGCTTAATTCTGCCATAAAATGCTAATCAGCCTTTCAGTCACGTTGCTCTTGCACCATATCTTTTTATGAGAACATTAACATGGCTGTTAGGGAGAGGAGACCCTTATGGACACACATACTTAGCATTTGTGTTTGTATTGTGTGTGTGTGTGTGTGTACATATATAGATATATGGAGAGAGAGAGAGAGAGAGTGATAGAGACAGAAAGACAGAGTCAGAAAGATAAAGGAGAAAGACAGACCATCAAAGACTTTTGCCACAAAATGAACTCTCTAAGGTCCTAGTCCACATCTTTACCTAAGCCTTTGTTTCTTCCTTAGTATTTGTATTAGTTTCTTCACATGAAGTATGACATCATGCTCGTCAGGACAGTGGCATTACTCTTGGCTAGGCTGCTGTGGTGGGATGGGTTATACATCTTTCCTTCCTTTCTCTTCATGGGCTGGGGAAAGTTTCCTGTGTTGAGTCACATGAAACCACAGGCTCCACTTCTGTCAGCGCTCTTTTATCAATCTCATTAAATTTCAGTTTTCTAAAGGTCTACCCATCGGAAGACATTATTTTCCCCAAGCCAATGCAATGCCCACACATGGGTATCATGGCTGTATGTGGAAGCCTAATAACATTACTGGGTCCTCACCTTCAGGATACAGCATCAGCAGACTTCACAGATCAGGGCATTTGGCTTGTTGAGGTGGGGACAATGGTTTCATAAAAGCAACATCAGACTCCCACATTCAGAAGCAACACAGCATTCATCATTCCATTATTCACTTTGCTCTGATGATTCATGAGCCTAGTGTTTGTTCTCAGTCTACAGTCCTTGTTGACTGTATCCAGGAACAGAAATTGTTCCATCTGGAATTGTGTGATCAGGATTCAATTGGATAGGATTTCAGAGGCCAAAAAATATCTATACAGGAATACCTTGTGCACCATGCCTAACCGGAGGTCATCCAATTTGTTTGACTATTTCCAGGGTGGGAAAGGAAGGAAGGAAGAACAACTGACTCTCTTTAGAGATAGCATATTTGGATGGATTTAATTATTAGGAAGTTTTTCCTTATTGTCAGGTAATATATGCTTCTCTGGAACTTGTACTCATCACCCTTAGTTGTATCCTCTAGGGCAGAATGAGTCTAATCTCCCTTCCATGTGGCAACCCTTTAAAACTCAAACCTTGCTATCTTTTCTCATCCTTCCTGATTTTCCCACCCCCCAAGTCATATTCTTCATGCTAGGCAGATAATTGTAAAAGGGGAAGAAAAAGGTTGATATATATATATATATATATATATATATATATATATATATATATATTCCTAATGTGTCTATGATGTTTGTGATATTTTAATTTCCTTTCTTCCTTCTTGATTCTGGCAAGAGAAAATTAGGTGAGACAGTTCCAATATCCTCCCTATCTCCCTAAAACAGATAGGTACTCCTTAATATCAATATAGAAAGCTCTCAGTCCTACTTATATAACCCTCTGAAATTCTTCAATTTTCATATTTAAGTTTAGAGTCATGCAGAGTTCATAGGATCATGGATCATGCAAGGAAACTTAGAAATCTTTGAGACTAACAACCTCATTTTATAGATGAGGAAACTGAGACCCAGAGAGTATTCCTTAGGATCACACTGATAGAAAGTGAGAGAGAGACAAGACTTGAACTCAGATTGTCTGATTTCAAACCCAGTGTTCTTTCCTAAGCTGCCACTTTCAAGGGGCTAAGGTGGATAGAAAGCTGAATTTGGAATCAGGAAGGAAGACCTGGGTTTGAATTATTCTTCTGATCCATAGCTGTGTGACTCTGGGCAAGTCTTTGAACCTCTCTCATTTCTTCATATGTAAAGTGAGAATAACAATATCTATAATGCACTTTTAAGATCATAGATCTAGTGTTAAAAGGGAACTGGAACTAAAATGTCACCTGGTTCAACATTTTCATTTTGCAAATGAAGAGACTCGGGCCAGTGAGGTTTAAGTGAATTGCCCAATCACACAGCCAATCAGTGTCAGACAGGATTATTCTGGAGCTCAAGGGGAATAATGTGAATAAAGCACTTTGCAAAATTTGAAGCTGTGCTATTATTATCACAGAGATGTGAATGAATGGGAGCTCAAAGCCAAAATTTGCAAAAGATTTTCCTCACTGATGATGATGATTGATTACTCAATGCTTCATGTGCATGAGGGACAAAATTGGTAAGAGTCTGGGAGAAGAGGGATTGTGGTCGCCTGGCTTCAAGCTCTGAGAAAGAACACATGGTTTCCAGATTCTCTTGAAGAGGTTACCTAATGGGATAGCTAGGTGGTGCAATGGATTGAGCACTAGCTCTAAAGTCAGGAGGACCTGAGTTCAAATTTGACCTCAGACACTTAATAATTACTTAAGTGGGTGACCTTGGGCAAGTCACTTAACCACATTGCCTTGCAAAAAGAAAAAAAAAAAAAAAAAAGGTACCTGAAGGGAAAGAAAGTCTCTGGGAAGAAACCAACATGTAGAGGAGCTAGCCTCAATCAGTCATGTTGGCTTCTTCCCAGAGGCTCTCTCTCTCTGCCTTCACGTACCTCTTCTAAAAGAGAATCTGAATCTCAAAGCCAAAAGACCAAATTCTTTCTTCTTCCAAGTTCTGGGCAGCTCTACCCCCATGCACATGGAACATTGGGTAACCAGTCTCCACCAGTGATGAAAGATTTATGTAAATTGACTTTGAGCACCTCCTTATACAAACAAAATATCAAGATTATCAACTGAATGGTTGTGTTTTCTCACTTGGATGCTCAGAGGTAATGACAACTCCACTAATGAGTCAGGTGCCTTTATAAATAACAGGATCTTCACAAAGCAGAGGTTTCCAGTCAGTCAGCTATATCCTAGTAGTTGATCACTAGCTGTGAAGGTTATCCCTTTGATATGTGATCCATTTATGAATACAACACTTCCTATGTCATAGCTCAGAGACAGTTCCATTGGGAAGGGAGCCAATGATTGCTAGGAGCAATATGGATTTCCTTCCATTTAATGAACAATGTCCCTGCTTTACCTCATCAGGAATTGCAGGATTTCAGAAAAATCAGAATTAAAACTTCATCTGGAAATGATTCACATCTGTAATATAAAAAATATCCATCAGGAAGCACCTAAAATATCATTAAGAGGAAAATTCCCTCATCAATAACAGCACAAATTATATCAATAGGGAAAAGTTTCTTCCCCACTACTTCCACACACAAACCATTCCACCAAATGGAAGAGCTATTGTCCTTGTACAGACAGTCAAAGAAAAAGAAAAGTATAATTTCACCCCTAAGTTACATCCCCTTATTCCAATGTCCCTTATTCACTAGTTGGCATCCTCTTCAATTAGAGCAAGCTGGAATAGAAATTATTTCACTTATAATGTTTGAATGAATTTTTAAAATTCCTTTTATATAAGCAATTCTCTTTTTTCCTATTTGCCATCTTTCTCTCTGTATGGAAACCCAAATTCTCCTTTTCTTCTCTCTGCTTCCTTTTTGTGAATACTCATTAATTCCTCACAAAAGGTGATGCCTTGCAGATCTGGAGTTAGCCTTATCTCCTGCTTCTAACCTGTGTTCAGCAGAGGAAAATTAGCATCAGTAATAATAATGACATATAGATGTAGCAGACAGCTTAGCATAGATGGTCTGATAAGTACCCAGGCAAGCTGAGCCAATCTAGCAGGAAAGCACTGCTCCATTCCTTGAAGTTCTGTTTCAGAAAATGGGATGCTTCTGTGGTAGGTCAGTATCCCCAGAACTGAACTCATCAAAGGACCATTCATTCTTTTTATTGTTTCCTTGTGGCAGAGCCACTATCTGTGTGAACTTAAAAAGCTCAAAGAAGTAGATTCCCTTGTACAATTTCTAGTACTTCCTTTTAGACAAGGGAGAAATACAATCCCAAATGGAAACTCATCTTATTCTATTGTAGTAATTCTGTTCCTGGATATAGCAGTAGCAAATAAAAAGGAAATGATGAAACATTAACTAAAATTCAAGTTGAAAAAAGATTCAATGCAAGTTTGACCTAACTCTGATTATATTCACCATGGTACAAGTAATGTAATAACTAAATCAAATAAAAATGTTCTGGTGCACATGTACAAAAGTGAATTTTTAATTACAATGTTTTTCATGTCCAAGATGAGTAGGGATTCATCTATCCATTCCACATAAAGAATACATCTCCCAAAAAGAGAGAATTTTAGAATTCAGTTCAGTAGAGTATTGGCTGAATGCATGACCCATGCTGAAGATGACAGATAGAAGATCACAATAATGTGATCTAGATAATAAAAAATTAACAATAATAATGAATTGTAGGGTTGTGAGCTACAAACTAAAGAGAACCTGCTCACAGGCATAGGTACACTAGAAAAGAACTAGAATTATAGGATCTGGGTTCAAATCCTAACCCTATCATTCAGTATTACTTTGCATAGCCTTGGAAGTATTGAACTTCACAATAGACTTCAAATTCTTCACCTATATCATGAGGGGTTGGGGGTTATATGTCCTTGAAGGTCATATGACCCTTCTAGCAACAAATTTATGATCCTATATCACCTTCAGAACACCATCACAAAAACCAGAGAGATCATCCATTCCAAAGGAAAAAAAAAAGGAAATAAGTAGTTGTTTAAACTGATATCTCTGACATTGTGGGAACCACAGCAACAATTATCTTTACGGATAACTTGTCTGATCCTCTTCCTTAATCGTTGCCTCCTCCTTACTCTTACAAGCTGGGTGGCTCGATGGACTGAATGTCAAGAATCAGGAAGACCTGAATTCAAATCCAGCTTCAGATACTACCATTTGTATGACCCTGAGTAAGTCATTTAAACTGTGTCTGCCTACATTTCTTTACCAATAAAATGGGGAAAATAGCACCTGATTTCTAGGGTTGTTGTGAGAATCAAATGAAATAAGAATTGTAAAGCACTTAGCATACTGCCTTGAAGGTAGTAATCACTATAAAAAATGTTAGGCATTATTATTATCATTATTATCTATTATCTAATAGAAAGTGAAAATAACAGAAATATGAGGAGGGTTGTTACCCAGGATGAGCTGTCATATACAACCCAATAGTCAATGTTGTATTTTACTAAGATAATAAAGTAGATGGAGGTTAATAATCATGGTTAGGCAGAAAATTGCAAATAGAAGAACTAGCAGAGCAATTGTCTTCATTTTACAGTCTAGAAAACTGAGGCAAACTAAGGTCGCATGGCTAGTAAGGTTTCATGGCTAGTGTTTAAAGTCACAATCCTTCTAACTGTCTACTATACCATCTAGTTCCTTTTGTGAGTTGCTCTATCCCCTGAATAAATCATTTCTTTACAAGCAACCATGTGGTCCTGGAGTTTTCTAATTCTAGTACAGGTGATCTTCTCAGATGATAGAAATATGGTCCAGTCCTTTAATTCATTTCAGATTGGCTGAATTTACCCCATATTATACCCACCTATGTTTCTGTTTTAGAGAACCCAGAGTCTTTGAGGCATCAGAGAAAAATTTCCATGAGTGATCTTTATTCTTTTTGTTAAGGTTTTTGCAAGGCATTGGGGTTAAGTGGCTTGCCCAAGGTCACACAGTTAGGTTATTATTATTAAGTGTCTGAGGCTCAGGGTCCTCCTGACTCCAGGACCAGTGTTCTATCCATTGCACCACCTAACAGCCACCATTATTCTTATTATAATAAATACTTGAGAAATACTTGTTGGATTGAATTATTGGCATGTGGTTACAGAACCTCAAAGTATTGGTATCATATCCCACCCTCCTAAGAACTTAATCAACCTTCTGTTAAAAAAAAAAAAAAAACAGGCTGAGCAAACTGAATTCTGTAAAAGATATAATTACTAGGGCAGCTAGGTGGCACAGTGGATAAAGCACCAGCCCTGGAGTCAGGAGTACCTGGGTTCAAATCCGGTCTCAGACACTTAATAATTACCTAGCTGTGTGACCTTGGGCAAGCCACTTAACCCCATTTGCCTTGCAAAAACCTAAAAAAAAAGATATAATTACTAAGTTTACCACTAAGGAAAAAATATAAATGTTTTTTGCCAAGATGGAGTCTCTGGGTCTGGAACACAGTGTATAATGTCAAACTATTTCTATATGTTGGTTTGACTGAAATAATGATTTTTTTTCTCCCTTTACCTTTGTTGTCATAAAGGAAGATTCTAGGGGAGGGAGGCATTAGAGAAATATATCAGGAAATGGAAATAGTTTGGTTTTTTTTTAAGGGAGCTAAACTAAGGGCAAGAGATATAGCTACTAGTGAAGCCCACCAATGAAGTATTAGTGAAGTAAGCAACCAAGGTTCAAATTAGACACTGGAATAAGTAAAGAAAAGACCAGGACAAGGAATCCTGGAACTTTCATTGTTCAATGCCCATTCCAGGTAGCACCACTGGGGTGTGACTACTGATCTCTGAGGAGTTACTGTCTGCCCTTTAGATCATCAGGCATGGACTATGGCTCCCCAGAGCAAGACCAGTGACCGTAGCATGGGCAAAGAGCTAATGTCCCTGGGGTGTCCTTAGAGTGTTAACTCATGTGAACAAACTGCCTATAAGATTGACATTGCAAATTGACAGCAGTGACCCTGAGCTTCCAATCATGTGGATCTAGCCAACACTGGTGGAGGACCAGACAAGTCTGCTAATTGCCTAGAACAAAACGGCCCTTGCTTCATTAATCTTGGCATTAGAGGACTTCCAAAGCTGAGGTTTGCCATGCATTTCTTCCTTTTGCATCTCCTGACTCACACAAAATCAGGTGTTACCTTCCCATGTTCTTCTCTCAACATACCCTCTGCAAAAAAAAAAAAAAAAAAAAAACAAGATTTTTTTTTCTGTAATTTCTTTTCTATGATATGGTAAAAAAGCAGGATGGATATAGTGTTGATCTGGGATCAAATCCAAGTTTCTATACCACCCAGCTATGTGATATAAAGCTTGTTACCTAAGCTTTCTGAGTCTCAGTTTCTTCACCTATAAAATGAGGATAATCTTTTCAATGGGTGCTAGCTGATGGATAACATGTGAACCTGAAGTTAGGATTAATCTTCCCGAGTTCAAGTCTGACCTCAGACACTTCCTAGCCATATGATCCTGGCCAAGTCATTTAACCTTGTTTGCCTCAGTTTCCCCATCTGTCCAATGATCTGGAGAAGGAAAAGAAAAGTTACTCTAGAATTTCTACCAAGAAAACTCCAAATGAGAACACAAAGAGTCAGACAGGGCTGAATATTATTTTCAATATGACTTAAGGAAGTTTGACATTTTGATATATTACTGCAAACTATTATTATTTCATTCTTCCCATCTTTTCTAATGGAGTTCAGATAGAAACAGCTCCAGGTAAGCTGCCATCCTTTTATAGTTAGTGTTCTATGAACAGAGAGCTGACAACTGATTTCTGTCGTTATTATTATTATTATTATTATTATTATTATTATTATTATAGAATTTAGATAACTATATAAAATTTTGTAAACTTTTAAAATATATGATCCTCATCACAACACTGTGAGATGGGTCCAATTATTAACCCCATTTTCAGATAAAGAAAGTGAGACTGAGAGAGATTCAATGACTTGTTCAGTCACACAGTGAGTAAGGGGAGACAGGAATATAAACTAAAGTCTTTCTGACTCCAATTCTAGTCTTTTATTCACTGTGCTACTTCACAGCCAATATTTATTAGTATTAGGATATAAATCCAATCTCTGTAAGTATAACAACAATAACAACAATAAAATAGTATTTCTTTAGTGTTTATTGTGCTAAGCACTTTACAAATATTTTGTCAGTTGAGCCTCGCAATAATCCGAGGAGGTAGGTGTTATTATTATTTCTATTTTACAGTTGAGAAAACGAAGGCCAACAGAAGTTAAGTGACTTGCCCAGGATTAACACCATTTAATCAATCTCTGAGCTCATATTTGAACCAGAGTCTTCCCGACTCTAGATTCAGAACTCTATCCCCTAATCCATTTAACTCACTGAAAATATCTTTGTAGGACGATAGGGATGATATATAACTATTTTCAACAATTTTTTTTTGCTTCTTGTTTATCCCTAGATTTTGCATTCCATTTAACCTAGAGTATTTGCTATAATATTATCTCTATATAAAAACATTGTTCTCAAGTTTTTATGGATCAATCTCATGTCTAGATAATTGTGGGCAAGAGTTGGGTCTGTGATAATGGTCTAGTTACAAGACAGTTTATTGGATGAGTTTTCCAGGATACTTTGAGATCTTTATCTATAGTATGGGGATTTTGGGGCCTGTTTATGAAATATAGTGAGCTTCTGATATGTAATTCTAGTCAGCAGATTCTATCTTCTTAGGTATTTGGAAGGTACTAAATGTTTACAACCTACATTGATATGATACACAGTTTCTAACACTTCCTTGCATAATCTGCATTGATCATGAAGGCCTGGTTCCATTAAAGAACTTATTTCTTTAATTTAACTTGTATAATTTAGGTGCCAGTGACATGGGTCCTGAATTGCTATGCTCCATTCTTCATTTTTATTAAAAAAACCCTCATGACTCATCCATTTGTTCAATTCTGCTTTGTCAACCTCTTTTTGACTCAGTTCATGGAATTGTCACCTCCATCAAAAGGAAGGTCTTGGGGCAGCTAGGTAGCACAGTGGATAGAGCACCAGCCCTGGAATCAGGAGAACCTGAGTTCAAATCCAGCCTCAGATACTTAATAGTTGTCTAGCTATGTGTCCTTGGGCAAGTCACTTAAACCCATTGCCTTAAGTAAATATTTTTTTTAAAAAGGAAGGTCTTTTTATCTTCAATATTTCATTGGTACCATTCAAAAGTCAACCACTGTCAAGTTACGCATAACAAATCCAAATACAGGTATGAAAGATCAACCAAGACTATAGCTTCTGTAGTGTTGCCTGTTTGTTCCAAAAGCATTTCTCCAAGTTGATGATCTGAATGTAGATCAACTGTCTTCCTTCTTTTTGACAGTGTTAATCTTTTTTTGAATCACATTAGGTGTGTGATACCTGAGTTTCTGTAATGTTCATTGGTTTTTGTTAGTATACTTTCCAAATCTGTTATGGTCCATTTTATAATTCTGAAAGCTTGCCTATCTCAGTGTAATAATAATAATAATGATAACTTCACAATATTCAGAGCATTTTAAATATTTGTCTCAATTAATCCTCACAACAACCCTAGAAAGGAGATGATTTTATTATTTCCATTTTACAGATGAGAAAACTGATCTGGCTGCGATTTTACCACAGTCCTAGTAATTTGACTCCACTTTTGCAATATTAACAAAGATTCACTTTTGAGTAAATGCAGGAGGAGGGATTGAAACAGATCTTCTGACTCAAATCCAAATTTCTTTTACTACTTTAAATGTTCATTTTTTCTTTCCCCTCATTTAATTTTTTAAAAAATTACAACCATTTTCCTACACATTTTTTTAGGTTTTTGCAAGGCAAATGGGGTTAAGTGGCTTGCCCAAGGCCATACTGCTAGGTAATTATTAAGTGTCTGAGACTGGATTTGAACCCAGGTACTCCTGACTCAAGGGCCGGTGCTTTATCCACTACACCACCTAGCCACCCCATTTTCCTACATATTTTACAGACCTTTTTGAACCTTCCCTCATAACAAAGAACACGAGTTAAACAAAACAGATCAACCAAGTCAAGTAGCAAATTTGGAAAACATGAGACATTTGCAGTCCCCACCCTTCTGTGGAGATTTGTATTCCATATTTTTCCTTTCTAGACTAGGATATTTAATTGAAATTATTCTGAATTTAACTGTTTTGTTGTGTTTCTGTTTATATAACTACAGTCATTCAATGCTCTTTCCATTATAATTCTTTTTAGTTTCTCTGTGGAGGTACTAATACATATCAGATTTGGCTAGAATTCCTGGAGAAGGATGGACCTTGCAAACCTACATGTATGATTTCCTTTGAAAACTCCTTTTTTTCTCATAGGGGGCAAATAGCAATTAACTCCAATGACAACAACATTATTAACAACCAGGGCAAAATCCTTCATCATTTTTGCAGTGAGAAGAGGGAGGATGATGTTACCAAAGGTGAACAACATCATGTTGTATGTAGCTGGGACTTTGGATATCCTGAGATTGCTAATGGAAGTTGTGAGAACTTGGCAGGAACTCCTAAAGCCTGGCAAATTGGGATCTAGTGAGCCCCAAGATTGGGTCCCTGTTTTCAGTGTGAGAAGACAGAGAGGTAGCAGAATGGATAGGGCACTGTGAAGATCTGAGTTTAAATTCAACCTCAGACACTAACTGTGTGACCCCAGGCAATCAGTTAACCCTGCTCCCTCAGTTTCCTTGTCTGGAAAACGAGTTGGAAATGGAAATGGCAAACTACTACAGTATATTTATCATTAAAACCCCAAATGTGGTCATAAAGCATAGAACACAATGGAAATGACTGAACAACAATAATATCAATGTTATATAATTGCTCATAAGAATGAAATAGGAGTAGCATGGTGTATCAATCCTGGAGTCAGGAGGATATGAGTTCAAATCCATCCTCAGATATTTAATAATTACCTAGCTGTGTCCTCGGGCAAGTCACTTTCCCCATTGCTTTAAATAAAAATGATTTTTTTTTAAAAAAAGATCTCTATGCCTGGACGAATGTAAAATGAGTATCTATTTACTGGCATTATAATGAGAATTAAATGGGTTTAATGAGTATGATCAACTTTGTAACCATAAAGTGCCATACAAGTGTGGATTCTTATCATTTTTATATTGAGAATTACATCAAGGTGGTGCTTAAATGATAATTTTTCAAAAGGAGGTATTTTACAAACCTTAAATTACTCATATAAAGGTAAATTATTTTTATCAATGTGCATCTCTGCAAATATCACAGAAGATGCTAATTTACAAGAAATGATTCTTAGCTTTAAATAGTTAAAGAAATGTGTACCCAAAGTACAAGGGGCATGACTGACATATTCCCAATCTTATAGGGCAGAGGAAGGAGACAAGGGAAAGTGAAGATAGATGATGATTAGGAGATGTGAGTCTGAGTCTAAGGTGAGTAGATAGGGTCAGCGTTTCTAGGTGATGTGAGAAAGGGGACCATGGAACTAGGAAATTTCTTTAAAGACCAGGCTAGAGGCTACTAGACAGGTAAGAGGGATCAAGTGAGTCATCTTTGTCAGCATGTCCAGGACCATCAGGACAGTGTTAACATTCCTGAGAAGGGGTTGAGTTTGTTTTGAAATTTATTCATACTGCCCTTCAGAAACAAAAAAAAAAGTCAGTAAGGGAGCAACAAAGATGACAGTCTCCCCACAGGTCCTTGTCCTGAGTTTGCAAGGCCTAGACATACTGGTAGACATCAACTCCCAGAAGACAGCATGGAAGATTTTAATAGGCCTGCATATCCAATAACCTGAAACATAACTCATCAGGGAATTCCAGGCAGATTTTAAGTGTATAAGCAAAGACAAAGAAGTTAAAGGCTCACTCTTCTTTTCAAAGAAAGGGTTGTCCGAGCTTAGTGCACATCAGATCAAAACCATTAAGCCCAACTGAATAGCTGTGAAATTTTCCACTGCCATATTATTTTGGTGTACAGCACCACCATTACTCAAATGAGAGGAGTTGCCCAACCTTACTTAGAGACTGGATTTGAAAGTCTTTTCCCCTTAGAACCAACCACCATGTATATATTACTTCTCCATAAAAGCTTCACAATCATTTGAGTTGTTCTACAGGACCAAGACCCTAGTCTCTAGCCTTCTTGTTGCTAGTACCCATCTGCAATCTCTCCCAGACATTAGGTGATAGTAGTTGTTGTTATTGTTATTGTTTAATCATTTTATTCCTTTGTGCTGCATTTAGGGATTTCTTGGCAGGAAATATTTGATATAATTTCCTTCTCTAGCTCATTTTACAGATGAGGAGACTGAGGCAAACAGGATTAAATAATTTGACCAGGGTCACACAGCTAGTAAGTGTCTGAGGCTTAATTTGAACTCAGGACTTTCTGATTTCAGATCTATACACTGAATACCTAATTGCCCTAGACATTAGACTTGTAAAGATTTAAATGTATACTCCCTGTGAAAAATATCTGCTGCATATTCATCAGCTCCCATCATTTTGCAATCAGACAAAAGAATTGGTGCTGACAGCAAGTGGTTAGGCCCTGGGAAGCCCAAATGTTACATCCTGAATCTTCACTATCTTGACCCTCTCTTCTATGTTGTATGAGAGAATACACAATGACACCACCATTCATTGCCAACCCTTGGAGGCTAAGAATTCCAATCAATTAGAACTTTTCCCCATTGTATAGTTAGCATACTATGGATACCTCCTCCTCCTCCTCTAATTCATCTATTTCACAGTCATCAAGACTAAGATAAAATGTCCTTCAATGATTCACCCCCATCCACTTAAGTTCCATCCCTTTCCAATCCCTCTTCTTTTATTGCTAAAACACTACCATTTACTTTGGTCTATATTCATTCTATCTTCTTGGCTGCTGTTTGGGAGAGGAGGGTTGTTGGTTTTTGTTTGTATTTTGCTTTGGTTAGGTATTTTTCCTGAACTTGTGATTTCATCAATATAGTATAATGAACTCTCCAGTAAGAAAATTTCACCATTTTTATAAATCAGTCTTTGAGTGGTGTGGGACACCAAGACCTTAAGTTATTAAACCAAAGATATGTATAACAGATAGGATTTGAATCCAGGTCTTTTTTTTTACTCCAAGGCAAGGTATATATATATATATATATATATATATATATATATATATATATATATATATATATATAATATATATATATACATATATATATGTATATGTATATACATATTATATATATATATATATATATATATATATATATATCCATTTTTTCAAGCTACCTCCTTCTACTCATGGAAATATGGTGATCTTGAGAAGACTAACACAGCACATATATGTCTACCCACTCTTTTGCCCTTTTGACAACATACTTGGCCAGGTGAAAATAGCTGTATTCTTTGGTAGCATCAGTGTCTGGCACATAAATTATCATTGCCTCAATGGTTGAATGATTGATTGTAGACCAATCCATTGCTCCCATCTCTCAGTAGCCTCTCTTTTGAAATTCAGTCCATCTTTATCACTCAGTCTATAGTTATCCATCAGTCCCAAGCCATTTTCATTTCCCCTTTAAACACAACTGAATGGTTGTCTTTCTCTCTACCCCAATTAAAGCCCTCCTATGAATGCTAATATCCCAGGTATATCTATGTCTATGTCTAAGTCTATATCTATGTCACTAGCTGATAATATCTAAGATGCTTATTGATTTTAATTAAACTGAATCTTCACTCCACATCCCAGCTAGTGACAAATGGGTAGATCACTTGGTCTGGCACACAGAGCATTCCAAACCCATATTGGTCTGATTAGTCACAGGCAAATCATAACTTAACTTCAACATAGTAAAGTCATTTTGTTCCTTTATGAAAACAAAGGCAGAAAAAAATCAACTAACAACCAGAATATTTTGCTTATTTATACTATTCCTTTAATGTTTCAAAGGAAAGTTCTTGATATATTCTATGTGAATGAAGATTTTCTGGAACCTTTACTTTTAATAACTGAATAGACATACCAAGAAGATAATTGTGCTTTCACAGTATGAACTGCCGTGTGGGGGATTTTTTTCATCATTTTCATGGAGAATTGTCCCCACCCCAAGGACCGAACAATCTATGAGGAAAAACAATAGGTAAAAAAGTAACATATATAGAAATTAAACATAGGCATAGACATAGATATACCTGTGATTTTATTGTGGGCAACTAGTGCTACAATGGATTGAGCATCAGGCTTAGAGTCAGGAAAATTTATCTTCCTGAGGTCAAACCTGACCTCAGACACTTACCCTGTTTGTCTCAGTTTCCTCATCTGTAAAATGAGATGGAGAAGAAAATGGCCAACTTCTCTATCCCTTTGCCAAGAAAATTCCCAAGTAGGGTCATAAAGAGGTGAACTTGTCTGAAAAAAATGACTGACTGAACCATGAGTTCTAAAGCAGGGATTCTTAACCTTTTTGTGTCATGGACCCCCCCCCCCAATTTGGCTGCTCTGGTGAAGCCTAAGAACCCCTTCTCAGAATAATGTTTTTGTAGTGCATAAAATACAGAGCATTATAAAAAAACACAATTATATTGAAATATAATCATGAATTTTACCATGTACAATCATGTTATACATATTTCCATAAAAGGTACATTGTGAAAGGAGAATAACAAAAAAGGAAAACTCACAAGAAGGAAAAAGCAAAAAACAAATTTTAAAAGATAAAAATAATATGTTTTCAGATTACATAGTTCCTTCTCTAGTTATGGATGGCATTTTCCCTTGCAGACCTTTTAAAATTGTTGTATTTCTGAGAAGAGTTAAGTCTATCATAGTTGATCATTACACAAATGTGCTGTTAAAGATACACAGTGCTTTCCTGTTTCTGCTCACTTCATTCAGCATCAGTTCATGCAAATCGTTCCATTTTTTTTTCCTGGTCTGTCTGCTCATCGTTTCTTATAAAGTAACAATGTTCCATTATGTTCATATGCCACAGTGTGTTCAGCCATTCACTAACTGATGGGCATTCCCTCAATTTACAATTCTTTGCCACCACAAAGTAGAGATTCTATGAATATTCTTGTATGTGTGAATCTTTTTCCCTTTTATGTGATCTCTTTGAGATACAGACCTAGCAGTGGTATTGCTGGATCAAAGTATGCCCACTGTTTGTTGTCTTTTGGCATAACTCCACCAACAGTGCATAAGTGTCCCAGTTTTCTCACATCCCATCCAACATTCAACATTTCCATTTTTGTCAAGTTAACTGGTCCGATAGGTATGAGGTAGTACTTCAGAGTTGTTTAAATTTACATTTCTCCAATTAATAGTGACTTAGATCTTTTTTCATATAACTAGAGATAGCTTTATTTTTTTTTCATCTGAAAACTTTAACCGTTTTGACAGCCTTTGACCATTTTATCCATTCGGGAATGACTAGTATTCTTATGAATTTTGCATTATACTCTATATCATTAATTTTAAGTTCACAGACTCCAGGTTAAGAACAGATAGGATTTGAACCCAGATCTTTTTTTTTACTCCAAGGCAATGTATACACACACACACACACACACACACACACACATATATATATATATATATATATATATATATATATATATCCATTTTTTCAAACTACCTCCTTCTTCTACTCACAGAAATGTGGTTATCCACATGGTCTAGAGAATTCCTGAATGAGGGCTACCTTCTACCAATTCATCTCAAACCTTTTTTTGCTACTTAAATATTTATATAGTATTCATGTATGTATATAATTATTATATAATATTTATTGCATAATTATAATCATATATATGTGCTCACCTCATGTATACATGCAATTTAGGATCATGTTTGTATATATGTCATATCTGTTCACACAGGTATGATCCTGTGTGTATTCCTATATTTCTGTATATACACGCATACAAATACACACACACATTTTTGCTGCTTCTAAGAACCTGGAGAGACTTTTAGTCATCCTTGGCATTCCAAAACTGCATACTCAGAGATCCCTAATTTTTATTCTCTTCGAAAGGCAAGGGACCAGGAAATATGTTGACTATTTACCTTGAAAAATATGAGTCAGGTTTAATTTTGAAATGGACCTTCCTTGGCAGAAGAGTTTTTAGAAATTCTGATCTTATTTTCATAAATTGGGTTGTGTGAGTTTAGCCATGAACAAGTAAGTGTATACATGTATGCATATGCACATAGATGTGTATCTGTATGTATATGTATACACAAGCACACAAAAATTAATTAATATAAGATATGGGGGAGGTAACTAGATGGCAGGAAAGATAAGTTTTGGGGAAAAAAACAAGAATTGTGAGAGACAGAGTTGAAGAGACAGTACATTCCAGAAAAAAAGATAGAGCCAGGACTATCTTGATGAAGATGGATTTGGATTCAGAGAAGCAAAGTTCAAATCCCAGCTTGGTCACTTCCTCTTTTTCCTTGGACAAGTCACTTTATTTCTATGATCCTCATTTTTGCTCCTCTGTAAAATGAAGGTTGTTCCAGAATACCTCTAGGACTCTTCCTATGAACCTAGAAACCTCGAACCCTCATTTAGTCCAGGAGACTACCATATTGCTATTGGTAAACTTACCATCTCCCCTCTTCTTCCAGGACTATTCCTTCACTTTCTGCAAGACCTCAAAAAATTCCTTAGAAGATTTTTGTTGTTCAGTTGTTTTCAACTTTATCTGACTCTTTGTGATCTGACTTGGGGTTTTTCTGGGCAGAGATACTGGAGTGTTTTGCCATTTCCTTCTTCAACTCATTATAAGGAAACTAAAGCAAACAGGGTTAAGTGATTTCCCTAGGGTCATGCAACTAGTAAATGTCTGAGGCCAGATTTGAATTCATGAAGATGAGTCAACTTGACTCCAAGTCTGGCACTCAATCCACTCTACCACCTACTCCCGGAGGACAACGGCAATATCTTTTTTGATGTGTTCTAAGCCTCAGGACTGTGGTCTACGGCAGCAAAGCAGGCAAAATTCTGATACAGAAGGGTAAATTAGGGATCTCTGAGTATGTGTGAATGTGAGTGTGTTCAAAGGGTGAAGCAAACTGTTTACATTCAATAAGTCTCTCCTCACATGTGGAGAGAACAGGCCAGTACAAATAAATTTGAGTTTCAGTCAAGAGTCAACAAGTATGGAAGAAATCAGGAATATGGGTTCAAATAATGAATCTGCTGGTAACAGTCCAAAATAGAAAGACCCAAATGCACCAATCAGAGTTCAGATCCTGAGCGAACCAGATGTGGTATAAGTTCAAAAGCAAGACTTGAAAGCCAAATGGAACGGGAGGGAGAAAAGGGAATATGGATAACAACTATTCAGAAGATGGTTAGAAGGAAAAACTAAGAGGGTAAAGAACGTGCTCTGAATAATAAAGACTTGCTTCACACCAAGAATCAGTTTAGGCTTTGGCCTCATCCCCTCTTTTCAGTCTACTCCCTCCCAAAACCCTCCAGGAATCTGGAAACTGTGCAATTGTGGGCCCATATTGTTCTCTTTCCCTGTTTTTGGAATCTACTGGTCTGAAAGATAAAAAAGACAAACAGCAGAGTACTGCTTCTTGCCATTTATTTCAATTCCTGTATATTTGACATTTTTCATGACAGCTATTGCCAGAGAACCTAGATTTATTCCAAATTGTCATTTCTATCTAGTACAATATAAGTCAGCCTCTAGATCAAATAGTTCAAACGTGACATCTTTAAAGAATAGATCACAAGAGCAACAGCTCTGTGTGACCCTCTCCTTTGCTCCTAATGATGGATAACAGTGAATATAGGCATTATACTTGAAAAGTCACTAAGCTGTTCGTAACCTTTGACCCAGCAATCCCACTACTGAGCAGAAACATCTATGAGACCAATGGCAAAAAGAAAGGTCCCTTTTATAACAAAATAATCAGAGCACCATTCTTTGTGGTAGCCAAAAAATGAAAATAAAATGAGTACCCATTGGTTGGGAAATGACTCGACAAACTGTGGTACATATAAGAACATATAACCAGGCTTCTAACCAAACTTGAGACATTTTTGTGAGCAATTGTATATGTTGAAGGAGGCGTGACTCTGACTTGGTTCAACACTAAATATCTGCCTAGAAGATGGAGTTGGTTCAAGAGCTTCTTGGAAAAAGATAGAAATAAAGGACAATCCCAAGGTGTAGAAAGGAAAAAAAAATGGACTATAGACAAGTAGGAAAAGACAACCTCTCAATTCTTTCCCTTTTTTCCATCTTGCCTTCCTAAAGATTTTGGAGATAGAACTGTTTGAGTGAGATAGGTCCTCCTTGCCTGGTTTGTGTTTTAAAAAAATTTCTCACTCTCATCTAAATAGCTCATTCACTTTTATACATTCTTCCATTTCTGATTTCTGTTTGCTTAGAGAAATGGATTTACTTTTATTTGCTATTTGGCATGGTCTTTTGTGTATCAAAAATTTAATCAGAAGGAATTGAGCTGATGAATGTAAGTGAAGCACTAACCTTCCTCTCAAGAATGACCTATGGAGCTACTTCTCTTATGAATTCATTACATGCCCAGACCAGCAATCTTTGAGGGGCAGATAGATATAACTATAGCTCAATATCCCTCTTGTATACAGGGATGAGGAAGGAAAAAATATCTATCCATAACCCTTCTCCTGAGCCCCTCAAGGCTTGCTCCCCATAAAGCATTTCTATGCATTCAGACAACTTTAGGTTGTGTAGATGTATTGTACCATGAAAATAAATGAATGAATGAGTGAGTAAGTGAATAAATGAATGAATATAAGGCATTCAAAGAAACAGAGAGATTGTGTGGTAGGAGCAAGGGACCACATTCCCACCTCAATTGATACAAAGCAATCAGTGTAAGGATATGAAAAAATTGCAAATGAGTAAACACAATGGTTCACTTCCTGTAATTTATTTACAAAATACAAACCTCCTTGAGTCAAGAAATAAAGAAATCTATTTGGCTGAAGGGATCAGTCATGCCCATTGAGCCCATGTATAAAATATCAGTCAATTCCCCACAAAGCTGAATCCAGAGGGGTCCAGCCCAGAAGTGGAAAATTTCAGCTCTAGAGCTGAGGATTCGAGTTTAAGTCAAGTCCCTAAGAAGAAACCAATCTGGGGCTGAGGAAAAAGGCTTTTTCCCTCTCCAATCTGGGGCTGAGGGAAGAGGTTTTCTCCCTCTCTAATTTGGGGCTAAGGGAAGAGGTTTTTCTCTCACTAGATATTGATCTTGTCAATAGAGGGACTGGATAAGAAAAAGAAAATATATCCTACTGGGAACGGAGAGACACAATGAAGAAAAATCAGCTGCATGATAGAAAAGCAGCTTAAGGACTCAGAGTCAAGCAGAAAAATATCTAAGGGGAACTTCATGAGGACTCTGTATGGGAGACAAGGCCTTTCTGTTACCAGGAGCTATGAGGTTACCATTTGATCATATGAACTCCCTAAGTAAGAATGCACTCTTTCCAAGGACCATGTATAGAAGAGTGTGCCTGCCATGATGGGTGCAGGTAATGATGTTTCAGGAACAATTGCCCTTGCTTTACCTGCTTAGTAATTGTTCAGTCATTTCAGTCATGTTTTCGATTTTTCATGACCCCATTTGAAGTTTTCTTGCCAAAGACATTGGAGTATGAAAAATGAAAACTAATGCTTTCAAGGTGCTTTCAGTCTAATACAGAGAAGATGTGATACATGCACAAATATGTATGATACAACAGAGAATGTTGAAGGGCAAAGGAGAGATTAGCAAAGAGCTCTGGGAAAAAATAAAAGACTGGAGGAGGGAGAGCTCGCATATTCCTCTCAAAGCAGGAGAAGATGGCCTTTAAGCTAGACTTGAACAGACTGTGAAAGGCAGAGCAGTTTGTCCCAGTTTGGGGGGAAGGCAAAGAGACAGAAGAAAGAAATACTAGAGCAGGATGCAAAGAATAATACAATTTGTCCCAAACATGAAATATGTAAGGGATCATTGTAAATTAAGTCTAGATGGGTAGATCAGAGACAGATCAGGGAATGCCTTGAATGATTACCTGTAAAGTTTAGTCTTGGTTTTCATGGAGATGGATGGAGCAATTAAAAAACAAAATAGCTGCAGTCAAAAAAAAAAAAACTGGATCACAACTTCAGGTCAACCTAGCAGATTTGGAGGTATCTTGTTATCAGGCTAAGTTGGTGGCAATTACCACAGACCACTCACATATAGACAAGTTAATCAAAAGACCCAGGGGAGTTAAATAGAAAAAAAAAAAAAAAACATAAAGAGAAGTGAGGGATTAAGGGATAAGAAAACTTATTGACTGCTAACTTGCTTTTTCTCTTCCCCCTGCTTGCTTCATCAGAGTCAGCAGCTGAGTGACTCTTGTTTTTTTCCTTTAAATTAATCAACAGCTAAGTGGAGCAGTGGGCAACTGAGTGGCATAATGGATAAGAAAACCCAGGCAGGAGTTAGGAACACTCTTCTTCTTGAGTTCAGATCTGGTTTCACATGCTTACTAGTTGTGTCAAGTCACTTTAACCCTGTTTGCCTCAGTTTCCTCATCTGTAAAATGAGCTAGAGAAGAAATGGTAAATCATTCTAGAAGAAAACCATGAATTCAGGGAAATGGTGATGCCATAACAAGCACATGAATTGAATTTGAGTGAGGGGGATATTGTGCTAGGTCACCAGCTTCACTTTTTCCTCCAGACTCGTCTGGGTCCAGTGACCAGATGTGAATTAGGATGACTGGAGATGCCTCTTTGGGTTAAATGACTTGTTCAAGGTCACACAGCATCCTTGAGTGACTGAGATTGGATTTGAACTCTCATCCTCCTGACTCCAGTGCTCTATCCACTGTCACCTCACTGCCCTTAGACACAACTGAAAAATAACTAAACAATATCAACAAAAAGTGCCACTAGTCAGCTGAGTCTGGAGTCAAGATGACCTCAGATCAAATTCAAATGAAGACACTTAGCAGCAGGACCCCTGTCAAGACACTTAAACCCTGTTTGTCTCAATTTCCTTATCTATAAAATGGGGATAATTGATAGGATCTATCTCCCAGGGTTGTTGAAAAGATGAAGGAAATAGTAAGTACTAACTACAATGCCTGATGCATATAAATATTAGCCTTTTTTATTAATCCTTCATCTTCCTCAAGAAGGACAAATGACATTCAATTTTATTTTAAATATCCCCTTGAGAAAGGAAAGTTAGTTTTCTTATTATCCTGACTGCTGATTTGCAAAACAAACAAAATAAGGAGGGGTAGAGGTCGAAAATGATGCAGTAAAAAAAATTTTTTTTCCTTTCTTTTCTCAAAATTCTGCAGCTAGGAGAAGGGAAGGAAATGTGAAGGGTGAGGATATAAGGATAAATAGAGTTGTTGCAAGAGAATTCATCTTTTAATGAAATCACCATGAGATTTGTAGACATGGCTCAGAAATCGATCTCTCAGATCAGATGACAGACTTGAAAATGTACCTTAGGAAAACCACAGAGAAACTTAAATGAACCTTTTCTGAACAACAAACACTGAAAAACCAAGAAACTTCAATTCTATCAGCATTTTGACTATGTAAAAAGATGAAGGTGAAAATATGTCTCTAAAAATTACTATTGTAATTTTGTAGTTTTCCCTTCCCTAGCACGATTTCTGAATATGATCCTTTCCTGGCTAATATTAACAAGTGGGTGCTGCTTGTAACACATCCTGGATTCAGGCCACAGTGGGGGAAAAGTGGCAGCAATAACGATTTGTGCCCGCTCCCCAGCTGTCCTTAACTCCATTTATTACTTGAAGTTCTAAAAAAGTATTTAAGTGTTTAAAAAGCCATAAAATGAGGTTTAAAGAAAATCAGAAAGCAGATCTAAGAAAAGCCTAGCATTAGGCTAGAAAACAGGCAGAAGTCCATCACTATTAGTTTTGCTTTAGTTTTTGTTTTTTTTATTGAAATCTATTTTTCTAAAGGAGTTGGTATCCCAGGTGACAAAATGGATCCCAAGCAAGGAGAGGGAAGAATGGTGTTTTGTAGCCCTTTCACTCCCTTTCACTTCTTTTGTCTGCTTAACCTGTGCCACCTGTATCATTTGTGAGAACACTCCAAAACCTGAAATAATTTTAATGATATTTTATTTTTCCCCAATTTCATATAAAAACAATTTTTAACATTTTTTAAAAAATTTTGAGTTCCAAATTATATCCCTCCCTCTCTTGCTTTGCCCCTCTCTGATATGGTAAGCAATTTGATATAGGTTATGCATGGGTAATCATGTAAAACATTTCCATATTTTCTGAAATAATTTTTAATAGAAATTCATTTGATCATTTGACAGAGGGGAGAGATCTGGAAAGAATGCATGGCTCCATCTGCCCAAGTTCTGGATGGTTTACATTATATAGGATTTTGACAGAGGTATGCCCACACAAGTTAAACATGAATCACATTTAGTTGTAAGCAATTTCATCAAAAGGGCAACTAGAAAGCAAGGTAGAGTGAGATGTATAATAAAATTTGAGCAAAGTCACTGAGGGAATCCAAAATATGGTTTTAGATAAACCCCTAACAAGTCCTGGGTGTGGTAACCCAAAGCAATATTTTGGGAAGATTCAGAATCTGGGAAATCAGTAGTCTTGGCTAGAATTCCTAGAGTATCAAGCAACATTTTGTGTACAGTATAATAATTAGTAAGTTTTATAAGCAATATAATAAAACCATTTTTCCTCAAAGGTGAAAACCCAAAATTGCTAATGATGAGAAAGGTAATAGCTTAATTGGTACCATCTACCACTGTTCTCAACACAGGTAACTTTTACTCCCTTCGTACATCCAAAACAGAAGGTGGTTTGGTTTGGATTTATTTTTAAAAGACCTTTACTCACAACTAAAAGACAGACTTATGCCTGTCTCTAAAAGACAGACTTATGCCTGTCTCATCAATTCAGTGGCTTCCTCCAAAGACACAGGTTAAACCTATTCATGCCTGTCCACCCTGAATCAATCTTCTCCCAAAGATACACCACAAAGGATCCGCTTAACCTAATACAAGACTTTCTCCCAACACTTAAAGGAAGTGAATACATTAGCTGTCCAACTGTCATCCCTCTCCCTTGCCACATGGCCAGCCCATGTTCTTAACTTATCTTACAATTCTTTGATTATGTCTTTTATTCCTGTTCATCTTCAGAGTTGGATATATGTCAGAGCCTGCTCACATTCACCACCATCTATGTCTCCATTGTCTTCTGGGTGATCATCTTTAGTTCTTCAGAGGCAGTGGTTTCTCTGCTTAAAGTAACAGTAAAATGTCAATATTGAAAATATGCATCTTTACTTACTTTTGAGGGAAGGGGTAGTGTGTAAAAAGAGATTTTCTATTTTCTAATAGGAAACTAGCCCCCTTTCTTTCCCCCATTCAACCCTGGGCCCAACTCATTGTTCATCTGGATTACAGTCTTAGATAAACATACTACTGGATAAACTCTAAGCATATGTTTCCAATAGCCATGAATGAATGAATGAAGAACATCTGTTTAATGGGGATAATAATAGTACCTATCTCCTGGACTGTCATGAGAATAAAATGAGAAAATATTTATAAAGTACTTTGTAAACTTCACAGAATTATATAATGCTAGCTATTATCACTATTATTATTAATTATTATTTTATTCATTAGGACTTTCCTATGTGACTAGACAGCCTAAACTCATTTCCATCCTGAGGCTCTGCAATGTCTGAGTTTGATGCATTCCCCATGATGTCATCCCAAATGGGAGTACTTAGAGGACCCACCCCAAGCACCCACAAATCCTCTTCAACATTGACCCTACTCTGGTTCTCTTCCATCACCACAGTAAACACCTTTGACAAGTATATTTCTCTGTTTCATGCTTCACTGGACATTTATTCTTTGAAGGTCATTGAATGGAGTTATTTCTGTTACAACTTCTGTCTTGAGTTATCTAATGTACAGAAGGGAGATACCAGTTATAAAGGAGTCTGTAAGGTGATATTTTCCTTCAATAGGTTTTTCCTGCAAAAATTTGTACTCTGAACCAGGAGTTTCAATGTACCCAGGGTCACATCATCTTGCAAGGATAAGTTATCAAACCTAGACTCTATTACAAGTAGAAGTTTCTCAGCTATTTATAAATGATCAATAAATTCCTGGACTCATTACATTCCTATTGTTAGTATTGTTCTTCAGTCATTTAATCTGCATCCAACTCTTCATGACCCCAAATGGGGTTTTCTTGGCAAGGATATTGGCATGGTTTGCCATTTCCTTCTCTAGCTCATTTGACAGATGAGGAAACTGAGGTAAAGAGGATAAAGTGACTTGCCCAGGATCATACAGCTAATGTCTGAGATCACATTTGAACTCAAGTTCTTCTGACTCCAGGGTCAACTCTCTAACTAACTGGTGATCTACCCCCATCTATTTAGCACCTAAATGACTTCCTACCAACATGTTTCTTACATCTCCATGTAAACAACCAGGCTAGCTAATGAGTTATATACTATGTGCTTCTATGAGAAAACCACTGTGTCAGATTTTTCAATGACTTTGTTCTGACTCAGTATTTTTTGGATTGTTCAGGAAGATTGTTGTTTGACTGTTAGTCTGAAAAGGGAATAATTCTATCTGCTTTGGTGAAAACCTTACTGTTTGTTAAAAAGTCCAACTATCATAAAGAGAGCGAAGTACTACAGAATAAATGACTGGCAGGATGACTGTTAATCAAGATAAACACTGATCTTGTTTGGAGAAATATAGTCCTTCAAGACACAAGGCCACCATGTTTTTCTTCAAGGAGCATGAATAGCATGTAATGGAAAGAATACTAGATAAAAAAACAGCTAATATCAGTTTGAAACCCACTTCTACCACTTATTTATTCTCAGAGTTTCTGTTTCCCTCAAGATAATATGGTGATATTACAACCTCAGGGAGGTATTGAAAGGCACACCATTTCAAAATTGCCCAGGACTGCAATGTGAGCTATTACTATTATTATTATTATTATTATTATTATTATTATTATTATTATTATTACTAATACCATTTTCAACTACGAGGATTAAGGAGAGAGTGAATAAAAGAGCTCAGAATCAGAAAATAGTAATTACTGACCAATCCAAAAAAGGGACTAGAAAGCAACTTGAGAGAAAGCTAAGCTCTATGACTGATTGACCTGCTCTGATAAGAAAATGCAACTAAATAGTACTAAATAATAAATAAAGCTATACTTTTCTAGAAATATTTTTTATTGTACAAATCCCAGAAGTACCTCCCACCTACAGTGAACATAGCATTAAAAAGGCTTTGACTTTAAGGAAAAAACTCGGAAGAATTTGCAATTGAATATTAAGTTAACTGAAAAAATAGATATTATTATTTTAAAAATTAGATGATATAAAAAAAGAAAAATGTAATGGGGTTAAGTGACTTGCCCAAGGTCATACAGCTAGGTAATTATTAAGAGGCTGAGGTTGCATTTGAACTCAGGTTCTCCTGACTCCAGGGCCAGTAGTCTATCCATTGTGCCACATAACTGCCCCTCAAAAAAAGGAAAAAGATTGAATAAAAACATGTAAAAATATACAGAAAAAGTAACCACAAAATTAAGAGATACAAATAAATTTAGTGACTACCATAATAACTAAATATACACCTTAAAAGAACTTTATGAAAATTAGAAAACTCATAAAACCATGCTAACTGAATCCACTACAAATATTTGCTGCCTGATCTCAACTGAACCCAAACTGACACAAGGCAATCTTTTTTACTTCTCCCTAACTGACTCACTAAGGACAGCTAGGTGGTACAATAGAGAGTGCTGGACATAGAGTTAGGAAAACTCATTTTCCTGAATTTAAATCTGGCCTTAGACTCTTACTAACTTTGTGACCCTGGGCAAGTCCCTAAAATCTACTTCAGTTTCTTCATCTGTAAAATGAACTGGAAAGGAAATAGCAAACCTCTCCTGTATATTTGTCAAGAAAACCCTACGTGAAGTCACTAAACAATTGACTCACTATTCCATTCACCTCAGCAGCTTTGCCACCTGTCTCTAATCTCCCTTGGATTCAGGAGATTGACTTCTCTCTCATCCACACTCTCATGTAGTTTCAATCTCACCATCTTCTGACTCCTTCGCTATTTCCTTCTAGCAAACCTCAAAACCTACACTTGAGTGAGCAAAACCAGGAGAATATTGTACACATCAATGTGAGATGATCAAATACGCTGAATTTAGCTCTCCTCGGAAGTCCAATAATCAAAGACAATTGTAAAGGCCTTGTGATGAAAAATACAATTCACATTCAAAGAAAGAACCATGAAGTCTGAATAGAGATCAAAGCATACAATTTTCCATTTAAAATTTTTGTTTTATGCTTTTTATTGTTTTCTTACCCTCTCATGATTTTTTGTTCCCTTTTGTTCTGATTCATCTTTCACAATAGGTCTAATATGGAAACATGTTTAACATAGTCATACATGTATATTATGATTAGTATACATGTATAACTATGGGGACAGAAAGAAGTGAGGGAGGAAAAATTTGGAACTCAAAATCTTACAAAAAAAGGAATGTTGAAACTATATTTGCATGTAGCTGGAATAATAAATAAATAAATTTAAAATAAAAACCTTCAGGGGTAGCTAGGTGGCACAGTGGATAGAGCATCAGCCCTGGAGTCAGGAGTACCTGAGTTCAAATCCAGCTGTGTGGCCTTGGGCAAGCCACTAAACCCTATTTGCCTTGCAAAAACTTAAAAAATAAAATAAAAACCTTCATTCGGATCCCAACTAGTTTTCTTCCTATGCCTCTACTCAAAGCTAAAGATGAGGTCATCTACAATCTATGCCTCTACTAACTTTTGGCGCATTCTCTCCTACATTCTCTACAATTTGTCTTTTAACCTCATGGTTGAATTGAAAATGCTCTCTTCAAAGTTACCAATAATCTCTTAATTCCCAAATCCAATGTCTTTTTCTCAATTCTTATCCTTCCTGACATCTCTGCAGGCTTTGACACTGTTAATTAACTTCTCCCTTGTACTCTCCTCTCTAGATTTTGAAGGTACTATCCTCTACTTGTTCTTTCTCCTCCTGTCAGACCACTCCTCAGTCTCTCTTTTTTTGAGAAATTAATTAATTTATTATTCCAAATACATGCATGGAGAGTTTTCAACATTCATTTTTTTGGTAATATTTTGAGTTCCACATTTTTCTTTTTCCCTTTCCTCCCTATCCCCTGACAACACGTAATCTAATATAGATTATACATGTATAACTATATTAAACATGCTTCCATATTAGTCATGTGTGAACAAAGAATCAGGACAAAAGGGAAAAACCATAAGAGGGAAAAATATAAAACATAAAATGAAACTTTAAAATGGAAAATTTTAGTCTGCATTCAGGTTCCATGATTCTTTCTCAGGATGTGGATATATTTTTCCATCGAAAATTCTTTAGAATTGTCTTTGATCATTGTATTGTTGAGAAGAGCTAAGTACATCATACTTAATCATCACATATTGTTGCTGATAATGTACTCTCTGTTCTCCTGGTTCTACTCATTTCATTTAGTATCAGCTCATGTAAATCTTTCCAGGGTTTTCTGAAGTCTGCCTGTTCATGATTTCTTAGAGAACAATATTACTCTATCACATTTGTATGCCACAATTTGTTCAGTCATTCCCCAATTGATGAACATTCCCTCAGTTTCCAATTTGCTACTACAAAGAATCATATAAATATTCTTGTATATGTAGATCTTTTTGCCTTTTTTACAATCTTTTTTGGGATACAGATCTGGAAATGGTATTGCTGGGATCAAAAAGTATGGAGTTTTATTGCCCTTTGGGTATAGTTCCAAATTGCTCTCCAGAATTATTGGATCAGTTCACAACTCCAACAACAATGTATTACTGTCCAAGTTTTCCCACATTCCCTCCAAAACTGGTTTCCTTTTTTCATCTTATTGACAATCCAATAGCTGTTAGGTGGTCCCTCAGAGTTGTTTTAATTTGCATTTCTCTAATCAATAAAGATTTAATGAATTTTTTTCATATGACTATAGATAGTTGTAATTTATTCATCTGAAAACTTCCTATTCATATCCTTTGACCATTTATCAATTGGGAATTCTCATTCTCTTTTGCTGGATCTTTGTCCTATCAATGCCCACTAATTATAGATATGCCCAAATGCTCTGTCCTGGAACATCTTCTTTCTCTCTCTCTAGGCTTACACTATTTTACTTGATAATCTCATCTACTCTCATGGATTTAATATCATCTCTTTGCTGATAATTCTCAGATATGCTTATCCTTGCTTAACCTCTCTCCTTTCCTCCGCAGATCAGATCTCTGCCTGACAATTGGACATCTCAAACTAGATGTCCCATAGACATCTTAAATGCAACATATTCAAAACAGAATTAATTAATCTTTACCCACTCCCCATTTGGGGTTTTCTTGGCAAAGATACTCAAATGTTTGACCATTTTCTTCTCCAGTTCATTTTACAGATCAGGAAATTAAGGCAAATGAGATTAAATGACTTGCCCCAGAGTCATACAACTAGTAGGTATCTGAAACCAGATTTAAAATCAAGAAAATGAGTCTTCCTGATTTCAGGACCAGTGCTCTATCTACTGTGCCACTTAGTTGCCCCAAACTTTCCTCTCTTCCAAATTTCTCTTTTATTGTGGAGTGTATTAGAATCTCCCTGTGGCCTCTAGGATATATACATATATATATATATTTCTCTTTTTGACTTTCAAAGTCCTTTATAACCTGGTCCCCAGCCTTCTTCTACCTTAGTTGATCACCATGTGTTCTGAAATCCAATGACATTGGCCTCCTTGCTCTTCCTTACACAAGAAACTCTATCTCCTGACTGTGCATTTTCAATCTGTTCCCCCAAGTCTGGAATTTTCTCCCTCCTCATCTTCATCTCTTGGTTTCCCTAGTTTCCTTCCAGACCCAGCTAAAATCTCACCTTTTAATAAGTGTGTCCAACCCATAGCCCACAGACCATATAGAGCCCTCAAAGTCCATTTATGCCACTTATGTCATATAACCAGAAAAGGAAGAAACAGATGAGTACATGCACCAATGTTGCAACATCACAGATCAGCTTAACTCTTTTGAGGAGTATGTATATTTGCAAGCAACTTTTTACCCATATGAAGCATACAAAAAGAAAAAGTAGAACAAAAATTTCATACAAGCATCTTGAAAATAGTCTTCACATTGCAACAATCTCTATCATACCAGATACAGATGCACTAATATTGAAAAGCAAGGCTCAGTGTTCACATTAAAAATGGCATATTCTCATTTTTATTTGAAAAAGGAAATGTTTTATTATCATGCTTGTTATTTTTATTATTATACTTAATTACATTATTATATTTTATTATTATACTCTTTCGTAATATGGTTATATTACAGTTAAAAATAAATATTAAATTCTAAATGAGGCCCTTGACAAGTTTTTAATGGGCAAGGCCACCCAAAAAAGCTAATATGTTGGACACCCATGCTTTGTAAGAAACCTTTTCTGAACATCCTGCTGGTGCTTTCCAATATTGGTTATCTCCAATTTTAAATAAATAGCTTTTTTTCTCACCATTAGACTTTGAACTCCTTGAGAGCAAGAGTAATCTTTCTCTTTATCACCTGAGTTTAACATAATGCCTAGCATAAGATGCTTTAATAAATGTTTGTTGACTAACAGAATTTCATAGTTTCATATACGATCCTCTTTTTTGTTCTCTTTATATACAAAAATGTTGATGCTTGTTGCTGTTCATAACAAAAAAAAAGAAAATGCAAATTAAAAAATAGAACTAAAGAAGTAATCTGTCCCCAGGTGTGTTTTTTTCAAATCTTGCTGTAGTAGATATTTTCTTTTAATGTTAAGATATAAACATATACCCTTAGTGCTTAATTAGTATAATTAACTTGAGTTATATTTTTGTAAACAAAAATATGTTTTCTGAATTTTATACATTATTTTACTAAAATGGAAAAATGATATCTCTCATACCTATCTCAAAAGACCACTATCAGACCTGATTGAAATAATGTATATAAAGTGTTTTGGTATTTTTTTCTTCATTTTGTTTTTAGCTTTTGCAGAGGGATAATTACTGAGAAGATATGGCAAGATCAGAAGTATAAATATTTTCCCTGAAGTCTTATATGTAAAATAAAAAAACCTCAGTTACTGGGGAGAATGGGTTCAATCTTTAAACAATTTCTACATAGACTCCCCACCCACCAAAAACAATTCCAAATGCAGCATAACTGATAAATGAGCTACTACCTCTGTCTGGGCTGTTCTTGATACACTTTTATTTGAGGGTGAAGTTGGTCATTAAGGACTTCTCTCCTCCCCAAGATCCACTTCCACATAGTTTCACTTGGGTTTCAGCTCTGGGAACTTGGGCAGCATCTTTTTTTGGCTTCTGAAGCTTACAAGGTCAAAATGTAGTCTAATATTTCTTTATCTGAGAATATGAACAAATGGACCCAACAAAGACAGAAGCAATAGCAAGATCATGCTTTCATAGGCCACACAGTGGATTTTCTCCCCTTTCAATATTATAGCATCTCTTACCTTGAGTTCAATGCAACCATGAAACAAAGATGACTGTAAAGCACTTTGTCATCTTTAAGAAATAATAAATAAATATGAATATAAATATACATTCATGTAATGAATATGCACATATCTACATATGTTTATGTGACTATATATATACATGCATGTGTACAGGTGGGTTTGGATGTGTGTATGGATGCATACATGTATCTATGCACATTGAATCATGTGTCTACATGTATGTGTGTAAGCCATTAGATGGTGAAATCAATAGAATGTTGGACTTGGAATCAGAAAGACCTGACTTCAAATGTATCTTCAGACACTATATTACTGTAGGTAAGTCATTTAATCCTGTTTGCCTCAGTTTCCTCATCTGTAAAATAAGGGAGAAGGAAATGACAAACCACTCTAGTGTCTTTGCCAAGAAAACCACATTGAGGTAACAAAGTGTGTGTGTGTGTGTGTGTGTGTGTGTGTGTGTGTGTGTGTGTAGAAAATGATAGTGAGGACCATAGAAATAAAGATAGAGACAGAAATAGAGAAAGATACATATGCCACTTGTTGCTACAATTGTTATTCTGCCTTACTACTATGGTATCATCTGTGGGTCCTGAGAACCACTTTCTAGCTGGTAGATGTTGTTGGGATTAGAAGTAAGTCTTACCCTCTAAGTGACAAGCCTAGAAAATGCAATACTGGCAAGAGTTTATAAGAACTGGGAAGAGCAGGCAGCTGGGAAGAGGTGGCTCAGTGGATGGAGTCATGAGGACCTGAGTTCAAATCCACCCTCATGCACCTAATAACTATCTATGTGACCTTGGGCAAGTCACTTAACCCCACTGCCTTTCAAAAAAAATAATTGGGAAGAGAAAAAGTAAAATGGGTGAGAAAATGAGATACAGAAAGAGTAAAGGAGATGGATCAATGTCCTTATATAAAGGAGAAAACATAAATCTATATTTTTCATCAACACACCCAAGTAGAACATAAAATTACTGTGAGAAAGGTTACTCTCCAGCCCTCCTTCAAGCAAACATCATTGTCTACCTACAACAAATGCTCACTGACTTCCAATTCTCAGAGTCTCATGACTAAACCCAAAAGGAACAGGAAGAAAATGTACAAGATATTAATTCCCTTAAATGCCCTGCCTCATCTGCTGTAGAAGGTCTTATGAATATGTGGAAGAAAAGGCAGTATGGAAGCAGAGATTATCAAGTGAAGTCAACTTTTGCAAGAAGTTTAGTGTCAAAAAAAGAAGAGAAAGCTGAAAGAGGAGGGAAACGGTATAGAAGAGACCAGGGGAGGCTTCCTTAGGATTAGGAATCTGAGTATGTGTATAGACTGATGGGAAAGTCTATAATTTTAAAGAAATTGAAGATGCATTGTAGATTGGATTACTGGAAGAAAGTCGTCAAAAGAAATAAAAAAAATGAAACGGTACTGATAATGTTGACTGAGCACCAATGTACTAAGTTAAGCTTTTTAAAAATATAATCTGATTTGAACCTCACAAGAGCCTTTTGAGGTAGATATTATTATTATCCCTATTTTATAGTGGGGACACTGAGGCAAACAGAGGTTAAGCGATTTGCCCAGGGTCACATAGCTAGTTAATATCTAGGGTTAAATTTGAAGTAAGTCTTCTAGACTCCAGGCCTGGACCACTACTCACTGTACCACCAGCTGATTGCAAGACAGACAAAGGTTTCTTTGTTTTCCTATTTTTTGTATCTCTACCAATCTAAAATCATTACCCTTAATTGCTTAGGGACTGCAGTTTCTCACTAAATCACTTCTATCATTGTTGGTACTTTAGGAAAGTACTGAATCAAAGTGGAAAAGTAAATATGGACATAATAAAATCAAAGCAATGTTACATGTACCGCACTTTCAATTCCCACTACAATCCTCCAAGCAGGAATGAAAATTAAAATAGGAAGGAAAGAATAAAGAGAAGGCAATATTTACAAGTTTTGAGGATCAGAAAAAAGAAGAAAAGGGAATTCAGATCAGATGTTCTCAAATTTTTTTAGAGTATTGGTCAGCTGTTATGAGGGTGAGGATTGGAGGTAAAACCATAGAGAAGGAAGCAATTAGGATAGAGTGGTTCTTGAGGAACAATGACCCAATGACGTTATACACGGCAAATGTGCAGCTGCTGATGAACATAGTAGGGTGTGAAATTAGAATTAGGGGCAATGGATGGAAGTTGTATTGACTCTGATTTTCAGCATCAGGCAACTTCCCAACAGTTGGATGGAATGCTTTCCAAGAGAAGTTCCCTTCAGAGGAGCATGACCATGATGGGGATGGGCAGGTTGTAGAGAAAGAGGCTTGCTCAAGTACAGACTGACTTTGATGACTCAGAGATAAACTAAAAATCAGAGATTCTGTGACATTGAAAAGACAAGCGGGATCCTACAAGGGGCACAGCACAGATCAGGAGGACAACCCTGAAGAAAATTTGTTTTACTTCACTATCTGGAAAGTTCATCGAGTCTTGCTTGCCTGGAGCCAACCCTAATTTTGGGCAGCCCTGACTTCTGTAAGACCCTTCATTCTGCCCACTGTTTAATTTCATGGCTGAGCAAACCAATTGAGTCTACCAGTGATCTGAGAGGAGGAGCCCAGAGAGCTAATCAGAAAGGACTCTTGGCAAGGGACCATATGAAAGCGCCAGGAAAATTCACAGTCACTGTTTTCTTGAAAAACTGAATATCCTGCTGTGAATTTATTGACTTTCCCTTAAGAAGTTCTAATGGAATAAATTTTGCCTTCTTGATGCTTGCTAATTAGACAATTATTTAACTCTGTTTCTTTTTTTTAATGACTCTCTGCTGTTGTTTGAAGACTTCTGTCTATTATTTGTAATAAAAACCTCTGTCACATTTTTGCCTCATTATCCTTAACAAATAGTGTATTCTCTCACCCCTCTCCCTTATTCCCTTCCTTCTCCCTCCCAAAGCACCCTCCCAGTTTGGAGCTCCCAGAGTTTCAAAGACCAGCTGTTATCATTTTGTTGACTGAGAGCTTTTTAGAAACTTCTATCACAGGCCCAGGCCCAGCAGGGGGCTGTTGAATTAAATATCAGCTCTTCAAAAGGGAATTAGCACAGAGAACAAAAGCAGCAGGAAGAGGAAGGGAAGAACTCAGGCTAGTTTTGCAGTCCTCCCACTCAGCAATTGGAAAAAAAATGCCCCCTCTTTGCTTTTCCTAAACTCAGGAACTCTGAGGTTTGAAGTAGGCAAAATTTCTTGGCTAGGATTTGGGGATGTAGCACTCTTTTTCCACTGAAGTCCTGCTCTGAAACCCCATTAGGGACTCTAGGTTACCTGGAGAGCTGCACTCTGCCCACTTTGGATTCATGTGTAAATTGGATTTAAGTAAGGCAGAGTTTGCAGTATAAGCTTCAGCTTGTCCTATCAAGTGGGACCCAATGACAGACTCTGAGGCCTGTGGTCCAGGAGGAGTTCATTTTGAAGAGTCCCATCACCAGAAACGTTGGCCAACACAGATTCCATAAAGAACCAGCTAACTACCAGGGAATGAAGGAAGTGTGATCTCCATCCCAGAAGGCACGGATCTCCTGAAACAGTCAAAGAGGGAACTCTCTCACACAGTAGAAAGACCAGCTTGGACAATTAATCAGATGCATCCTGTCCATCTGGCTTCTATTGTGGAATAAGAGTAGGCAGAAGGAAGTATTGCTTCTTACTGCTCTCCACTAATAAACTTAATGATAGCTGACATCCATGTATCACTCCGATGTTTGCTAGGGAATTTACATACTTTATGGAAAGTGGTCCCCTATTACCTCTAGGATCAATCTCAAACTCCTCTATTTGGCTTTTAAAGCCCCTTACAACCTGGTTCCAACCTTTCTTTTCAGCTTTATTATACATTAGTCCCCTTCAGGAATTTGATAATCATTCTAGACAAACTGTTCATCTTTTCCTCATAGTTGACATTCTCCCTTTGCACAGTCTGTCTGATGCTTGGACTGTGTTCTCATCTCATCTTCCCCTATTAGTAGCCCCAATTTACTGTAAAGCTCAGCTCAGATGCCATCTCCTCCAGTAGAACACCCCAGAATACTTCAGATGCCAGTGCTTCTCCACTCCCTCCAATAAAAAGAAAAAAGGAAAATCTCATGTGTGTTTTTCATATACAATCTACTTAGATGTGGCCACTGTGTTTCCCATAAAGGAATATAAGCCCCTTCAGGATAGGGACTTCCATCTTGATGGTATATGATGGTTGCCAAGGGCTGATTTACATTTCATTCGATCTTCATAGCAACCCTGTAAAGTGGATATCCTTATTGTTCTTTTAAGTCAGAACAGACCTGGAAACTGAGACTGAAAGAGGCTGTGACTTGTGGGGGTGGCACAACTAGTATCTGAGACAGGATTCAAACCCAAGCCTAATCCTCTGCTCACCCCCCACCCCATGCTGCCACTGTTCACTGTTACCATGTAAGCCTGACAAACTTGTAGAACTTCATTGTAGGTGAGCTATTAATTAACCTAATTACAGCAGCTAAGGAGAGTTTTTATGATGAGTAATTAACACCTCCACCTTCCTTTTCTCATGGTGAGGGACAGTGGAATATCTAAGCACTTAGGGAGGTTCTCAGTCCTATCCTGGGTGCACAGTGCTGTTAGGGAAAAAAATAACAAACACAGAAAAATGTGCCCTTCAGGGAATACCAATTGCTGTTCCAGTGTCTAACTAATCAACTATCTCCCCAATGTTCAAAAATGCAATTAGTGCCAAGGATCACTATTAGACATTTTGTTATTATAACTCCAAGGCTTATTAAAGAAGCATTAGCCAAAAGCTGGGAGCTCTGCATAAAATAGTCTTTTTTCCTTTCAAAATGAGTATTTGGGTCTGAATGAATAATGATGAAAAAATAGTCATTATAAGGTAACACAGAGAGTCCTTTCCACTTGCTCATGGTAACAGGAGAAAACAGGGACTTTAGAATCGCCCAGGAATGATAGGTATGGGTATAATGGGATCGACAGCACACCAATACAGACCTTATGGTACAGAAATCTGAGAGACAGAAGCTATTTGGCCAAGGGCTGGATGCTAGGTTCCTTGAGGCATCATTTTTTTTCCATCTGTAAAATGGGAATAATAAAGTACTTACCTTCCAGAGTTGTGAGGAGGATCAAATGAAATGGTATGTGTAAAACATTTTGAAAATTGTTTCTATATCTAAATCACTCTGTTGGGAGGGGGTGTGTGTGACATTTTTAAAAATTCTGAACTTAAAAAAAACATGAAATGCAATGAGCAGTTCATTGTAGAAGAGAAAGAGTATTGTATATAAAACTTGCACAACTATTTTGCCAGCTTGCTTTTTTATATATAAATATACAATAAATTTAATCTGTGATTTTCAAAGATAGCCTCTTTATCTATGATTCTTTCTGATTTTCCTTCTGTTCTCTTCTATGCATTTTTGAATGGCTCAATGATTCCTTCTATTTATTATCTTTTTCTTTCTTTTCTTTGTGTACTCTATCCCAAGCCCTATCTTCTTTCTATTCCTCCCCAAAAATTGACAGTGGGGGAGGGGGAGAAAAGAAAAGCACACCCTTTATAATAAATGTGCATATTTAAGCAAAATAAATTCCTACACTGGCTTCTCCCAAATGCCCTCATAAGAAAATGTATGGCTTATTCTGCATCTTGAGTCCATAATCTCAGTCAGGAAGTTGGTAGCAAGTTTCATTAGTCCACTGGAATCATGCTTGGTCGATTTAAAGCACCAAGTTCATGTCAATCATCATTTATTTAAGGCAATGGAGTTAAGAATAACTTGACCAAGGTAGCATAGCTAGGCAATTATTAAGTTGTCTGGGGTCAAATTTGAATTCAGGTCCTCTGACTCCAGGGCCAATGTGCTATCCACTGTACCACCTAGCTACCCCTGCCCTTCATTTTCAAAGAAGACCAATGATATCACAGGATGATGCCTTGACCCATGCTTCAATTGGATTTAAAAGTCATCAACCTCATTCTCTCTTCCAGAGTCATAAGAGTCCAGTGACAAGACAAAAGTCAAGATGACCAATGATGACCTGGGATGCAATGGATGACCTTGACATCTAACCAAACTCCAAGTGTTCCACAGGGCCTGTGTCAGCCACCTTCATGGCTGTTGCAATAAATTGTTCTCATCTGCCCATAGTACTGGAGAAGTCTTCACATGCTTGGGGTAGACACCCTCTAACTCATTGAGAGCTTTGAGATCTGTCAGTTACCCTCAAGCCTAGTTTAGCCCTTCTACTAAGAGAGTTTACTGAAGTGTGGCCACTGTGCAGGCTCCAGCTTATTATAATTTTATGATTGATGGAGAGAAGCCAAGGATCCTGTTGCTATGTGACAAGGGAAAGTGAAGAAAGATGTTCTGGGTATAGACTGAAGGGACAAGTTCCAAGTCATCATGCTGCCACCCCCTGGTGCAGATCCTCATCGTCACATACATGGATTGTTGAAATAGCCTTCTTCCTACTCCAAGTCTCTCTCTATTCCAGTCTATCCTCTAGTCAGCTGCTCTTCCTAAACTTGAGGCTTTCTCATGTCACTACCACCCTTTCAGTTAACTCCAATGGTTCCCTATTACCTCCAGAATCAAATATAAAATATTGTTTGACTTTGAAAGACCTTCATAACCTGGTTTCTTAATATCTTTCCAAACTCTTACATCTAATTCCTCACAAAAATCTTGACCATACAGAGGCCCTGGCCTCCTTGTAGTTCTATGTATAAGACACTCCATCTCTTAATTCCTTGCATTTTCACTGGTTTTCTCCCTTCCTACTCATCTCTGCCTCCTGGGTTCCCTAATTTTCTTCAGGTCTCAACTAAAATCTCATCTCCTATAAGATACCTCTCCAAAACCAATTAATATTCTAAGATTGTCTACATTTTTTCTTTATATATTTTTCTCCCTATTAGTTCTTTGAGAACAGAATTTTTTTTGCCTTTGTTTGTATCCCTCAGCATATAACACAGTTCTTGATCCATGAGACATTATTGCTTATAATACATTAGTAAGAGCCTATTGCCATTGTCTTCTGCAGCTATTGTTGAGTGATTTCAATCATGTCCAACTCTCTGTTTTCTTGGCAAAAAGTGGTTGACCATTTCCTTCTCCAGCTCATTTTACAGTTGAGGAAACTGAGGTAAACAGTTAAGTGACTTGCCCAGGGTCACGTAGCTAGTAATTATCTGAGGTTTGATTTGAACTCATGAAGATGATACTTCCTGATTTCAAGCCCAGTGCTCTGTCCATTGTGCCACCCATTGACTTCTAGTTCTAGTCATCTAATAATACAAATGACAGAAAAATCAAAAAAAAAAAAAAAATATATATATATATATATATTTCTATTCCAATGCTTTTAGTTGTTCAATCATCTATGACTCTTCAAAACCCCATAGACCATACTGTCCATAGTGTTTTCCTTGGCAAAGATATTGCCATTTTCTTCTCTCATGGATTAAGGCAAATAGAAGTTAAATGATCCACCCAGGGTCATACAGTAGGTAAATACCAGGGTTAGGTTTGAACTCAGGTTTCCTGAATCTAGATCCAGCATTCTATCCACTGAGCCAACGAGCTGCCTTTTATACCAATGTCCATAGCTAAAACTCTTGTCAACTGAATGAATAAACAAACAAATCAATCAATGAATCAATGAAAAACATTGATTGAATGTTTGCAATACACTAGAGACTATACTGAGCACATGGAATATAAGTCTAGTATGCAAAAGCAGTGATGCAGTCCCTGTCCTAAAGAGTTGAGAATCTTCCTCCCATGTAGGGATGTAACTAGTTTAATCTTATTGAATAACATTCTTTTTCTTTTTCTGGCTTTACCCTTTTTGTATCTCTTGAATCTCGTGTTTGAAGATCAGAGTTTTTGTTCAGCTGTGTTTTTTTTAATTCAGGAAAGCTTGAAAATCACTTACTTTTTAAATATCCATCTTTTCCATCTTTTCCCCTAAAAGAGCATACTCAGTTTTGCTGGGTAGTTGATTATTGGTAATCCAAGCTCCTTTGCCTTCCAGAATATTGTATTCCTAGCCCTTTGATCTTTTAATGTTGATCCTTCCAGGTCCTACTGTTAATCCTGCTGGTGGTCCTTTGGAATTTGAATTGTTTCTTTTTGACTGCCTGCAGGATTTTCACTATGATCTGATAATTCTGAAATTTGACAATTGACATTTTCATTTTAGGATCCCTTTCAGGGAGTGATTGGTGGATTATTTTAATAATGATTTTGCCCTCTGGTTCTAGGATATCAGCACTTTTCTTGAAAGATGTTGTCTAGGCTTATTTTTTGATCATGGCTTTCAGGTGGTTTAGTAAACCTTCAATTATCTCTATTGGACCTATTTTCCAGGTCAAGTTATTTCTCCAATGAGGTATTTTGCATTTTCTTCTATTTTTTCATTTTTTTAACTTTTTTTCTTAAAGTCTCTCCTTTTGACTCAGTATATTCTTCAAGAATTTTCTTCAGTTAGCTTTTGCATCTCCTTGTCCATTTGATCTATTCTATTTTTAAAGGAGTTACTATCATTTTCCATTTATTTTTTTCATTTGCCTTGTATTTTTACAGGATTTGTTTTCTTATGTCAATTTTTGTTCTTCCTTTTATAAGATATTGAACTTCTCTTGCATCTCTTTTCCCAATTTTTCTACTTGATTTTCAAAATCATTTTTGAGCTCTTCTAAGAATTCTTTTTGAACTGGAGACCAATTCACATTCTCCTCTGCAATTCCACATGTAGTGCTTTTTCTGCTATCCTGTTTTGAAATGGTACTTTGCCTATCTTTATCACCAAGGTAACTTTCTATAAACCCTGTTTTTCTCTGATTTTTCTTACTTATTTTGAGTTGTGTTATTGGGCATGATTACAAGGCTCTTGTATTGGGGGAGAGGCTGTTCACAAATCTTCGTTGTTGAGAACCCTAGAGACCTGCTCACTGGTTTAGGGGCCACCTGCAGTAGGAATGCCAGAGTGTTGATCATTGGGGTCATCTTCATTGGAAACTCCAGAGGCTTGCTCATTAGGCTGACCTCATTGGGAATGCTAGCCACTTGCTCTCTAAGCCATCTGTGTTGAGTATGCCAACTCACTCTGCCAGCTTGCTCACTGGGTTAGGCTTTCCAGATTGGAATATTAGCAACTTGCCAGATTATCTGAGTCATCCAGGTAAATCTTCAGTTAAATGGGGGTCCAGAATGCCTGTCCAGTTCTCCCAACGGGTCTGCTGGGTCATTGTCCTGCTGAACCCATCCTCTACTGAGAGCTCCCACAGCTGAGAGCCTCCAGATGGTCCCCCTCCTCACTGCTAACATACTGATTCCCTGTTCCCTCTCCTGGAAATACTCACACTCCACCTGAGTCAGACCTTGCTGAAAGATGCTCCACTATGTTCTTTTGTGAATTCTGTGGCTCCAACATTCATTTAGAGACTTGATTAATTTTGGGAAAACCCAGGAGAGTTTAAGAAAATTCCTGACTTCTCTCTGCTATCTTGGTTCCATTCCAGTCCTTGCCCTCAAGGAGCTTACATTCTAAAGGAGGGCAACCATACATATAAGAAATTGGTGTCTGAGAAAGGGAGTTTTGGTCTGCAGAATAGGAGGAATGTCAAATCGATCCATAGACATACCCTTTCCAAAGGTTAAAAACATTGACATGCCGATTTTATTACAATGCTCAGAGCAGGAAGTGAAAAGTTTTAAGTAAGGAAATGGGATCTGAATAGTGAAGATTTGCAAGCCATTCAATGGCATACATAGTATAGTCTGGTCTGCTCTAGGACTAGTTAGAGACACATGCAATTGGTCAAGGAAGTTTAACGTGGTTCAGCTCCAGAGAATGAGTTCCAAGGATGAGTAGATTAATTTCCCCAGGGACTTAGAGGCAAGGATTTTGCAGATCCAGTGAGTAAAGTGCTTATACAAGTAGAGAAAGATCACTCTATAAATGAATGAAAAGTATTAAGCTCTGTTGCATTTGAGATTTTAACAAAAAGGTAAACTGAAGTAGATCTCTGAGCAAAACTAACATTTATTAGCAGGAACTTGCTACCATTACTTGTCTTCATTAATGCCAAAACTCTGAGTAAGAAGACAATTCCTCTTATATAGGTTTTGGAAAGTATAGAACAAAACTGAATGAGGTAGATGACACTTTGGCATTAAAGTAACCTTATCTGTTACTGACCTGAAGCACAGGGAACAACATGATTGGCTGAAAATTGAGTAATGGGGTTACCAAAGATTCCCCCCTCCCCCCTCCCCCAGCTTTATTTTCTCGAGACTAAGAAGTGTTCTTTGAGTAGGTGTCAGACAGTGACCCAGACTTTTGACCAGCAAACCAGACGCTTATTTTAGAAATTTTACAATATTTCCAATATTTCTTGCTTCCCTCCCCCCCCACCCCACCCCCACAGAAGGCATTCTGTTAGTCTTTACATTGTTTCTATGGTATATATATTGATCTCAGTTGAATGTGATGAGAGAGAAATCATATCCTTAAGGAAGAAAAATAAAATATGAGATAGCAAAATTACATAATAAGATAATGTTTTTTTTTTTTCCCCTAAATTGAAGGTAATAGACTTTGGTCTGTGTGCAAAGTCCACAATTCTTCTTCTGGAAACAGATGGTATTCTCCATTGCAAATAGCCCAAAACTGTCCCTGGTTGTTGCACTGATGGAATGAGCAAGTCCATCAAGGTTGATCATTAACCCCATGTTGCTATTAGGGTGTACAATGTTTTTCTGGTTCTGCTCATCTCGCTCAGCATCAATTCTCCTTCCAAGCAAATCCTTCCAAGCAAATCCTTCCAAGCTTCCCTGAATTTCCATCCCTCCTGGTTTCTAATAGAACAATAATGTTCCATGACATACATATACCACAGTTTGTTAAGCCATTCCCCAATTGAAGGATATTCACTTAATTTCCAATTCTTTGCCAACACAGACAGGGCTGCTATGAATATTTTTGTACAAGTGATATTTTTGCCCTTTTTTCATAATGTCTTCAGGGTATAGACCCAGTATTTCTGGATCAAAGGGTATGCACATTTTTGTTGCCCTTTGGGCAAATTGCTCTCCAGAAAGGTTGGATGAGTTCACAGCTCCACCAACGATGTATTAGTGTCCCAGATTTCCCACATCCCTTCTGACATTGATCACTGTCCTTTCTAAACCAGATACTTTTAAAAGGATAATGTGGTGGAATAAAGATAGGCTCAAACTCCCTTGTTTTCTCACACATTTTTAAGGTCCTTTAAATTCCTGGAGGCAAAAGAACTGGATGTTTAAATTTTACCCACTACAAGCCAGTAGAACTCTGAACTAAGTTCAGTGACAAAGAATGATGATTTAAGCAGTAACAGAACAAAATCAGTTACAGGGAAAAACCAATTACTTGTAAATATGATCAATAAGAAAATTATACAGATCAGTTTTAATCTTCTCAGCTCTTAACTCTATACTAAGTACAGAGAGCAGAAATACAAGAGTACAACAGCTGAGGCAGCTAGGTAGCGCAGTGGATAAAGCACCGGCCCTGGAGTCGGGAGTACCTGGGTTCAGATCCAGTCTCAGACACTTAATAATTACCTAGCTGTGCGGCCTTGGGCAAATCACTTAACCCCATTTACCTTGCAAAAACCTTAAAAAAAAAGAGTACAGCAGCCCTTGTTCTCAAAGAGCTTACTTTTCTAATAAAGGGAGGCAATGTACAGGCTAGTGGTGAATAGCAGTATTTATCAGAGGAAAGGGAACTTAGCCTTGATGCAGAAATTCATAAGGATCCTTACTGGCAGTTTGTTGATTTATAAAATCATAAATTAACAATGTCTTTGTTCTATTATAATTTTAATTTTGTTAAATATTTCCTAGTCACATTTTAATCTGGTTCAAGCTAAATTCAGTGTTGCTGGTCACTGATACCAGCTGGCTTTGTGTTTTGACACTTCTGGTCTAGTTCATCCCCCTCAATTTTTTTGTTTTTGCAAGGCAATGGGGTTAAGTAACTTGCCTAAGGTCACGCAGATAGGTGTTATGTGTCTGAGACTGGATTTGAACTCAGGTCCTCCTGACTCCAGGGATGGTGCTCTATTTACCACACCACCTAGCTACCCTTACCCCCCCCCCATTTTACAGCACAGGGAAAACAAATCTTAAAGAGGTTATTGAATTTATGAAAGGTCACACAAATAATAAGCATGAGAGGTAACAATTGAGCCAGACCCCTCTGAGCCCAAAGTTCTGCTCTTTCCATGATGCCATTCATACTGTATATGTCTAGTCTCCATTTTGAACACCTCCAGTGACAAGTAGTTCATTATCTAACAAAGGTCCATTGCTTATATCATCTTAAATAAAATCCTGGTAATCAAATTACCTTGGAAGTGAGTTGGTCTAGCCACTGCCCTAAACTAGGAATCACAGATCCAGAGCTAGAAGGGACCAGAGAGGGCAACTATAACTCCTTAATTTTAAAGATAGGGAAACTGAGGCCTAGGGAAGTTTAGTAAATGTCCAAAGTCACAGAGACAGAAATATAATCAGAGTTGCATTTAAATCCAAATTCTTCAAATCAAGGCAAAGCTGATAGTCTTTCTACTGTTCCACACTGAATATTTTCTTCTACATTCCTAACAACCTCTGGGTGAGCAGTTCAAGGGTGCTGAGAAGCTCATTTCATTTACAAACCACTAGGTGACAAAGTGGTTAGAGTACCAGGTTGGACTCTGGGAGACTGATCTTCCTGAGTTCAAATCCCACCTCAGACACTTACTAGTTATATGACCCTGTGCAAGTCATTTAACCCTGTTTGTCTCAGTTTTCTCATCCATAAAAATGAGCTGAAAGAAAATAACAAACCACTGTAGTCGTAGTACTTTTGTCAAGAAAATGTCAAATGAGATTGCAAAAGTCAGACACACCACTACCCCATGAATTTTTAGAAATTTCCCATATATTAAGTCAAAATATATCTCTCTATATAATTTTCTTCTCTTTGGTCCCTTCTGCCCTCTGGATATCTATCCAAATATAAGCTCTTTCAGGAAAGGGACTATTTTTGTTTATTAATGTATCTCCTCGACCTTAATATAGCTTGATTACTATACTTCCAAGTGAAGGACCTTCAGACATGTTTAAAAACAGCTTCAATTTTCCCTATTCCTGGCCCATCTTCTCTTCACTAGTTTAATCACCTAGTTCCTTCAGCATCATCTCAGTTCCCATGCTCACCAGAACCTTCTCAAGCTTTGATGACTTCCACTGAATGATAGACTTTGGCAATCTCCTTCTTAAAGCCCAGTGCCCAAAATGGACCCAGCTCCATCTACACCAGCTAACAAGCCAGGCTCTGAGCTTGATCTCACCTTCTCTTTGCATACAAGAGGGGGTTTTCCTGAAACCCCATAAAGATGACTCTATCTAATTAAACTTGCGGCAACTGATCCGCACTGTTCCTCTTCATTTCCCCACCCCAAGGCTTAATAAATTCACGGCTTGTGAAGGATTATTACCTAAATCTACTGACGCTGCGTTTTATTTCTGTTTATTCTATTTGCTTAAAGGGCTTCATTTTGTTTCTGTGTGTGTGTGTGTATTAAAGAAACTTCATTCCCAACAGGTATTGGCTGTGCAACCCCTGCAGCATGTCAGAAGGCTCAAAGTAGAATCACACAAGCGCTGCCCCCCACCTTCTTCTTACTCCCCTAAAAACCGAGCACACAGAAACTGTTTGGATCTGAGCTGTGCAGTTTTAGAGCCTGCATTATTTAACACTGGCTTTAGTTATCTGGAATGGAGAATAAACAGCACTATAATAAAACCCATAAAATATACCAAATTGGATTTTTTTTCAGGGACAGCTCCAAGTACAGGGAGGTAATCAAAGGGGTTTTGGAAAGCCTGAATAGAGAAGCCAAATTTACCCTACATTTTAAGAACATCCTACCCACACCTTACTAGCTAATGCTTCATTGATTAAGACTTGTCTTGGGGCTCTTTCACCTTATCAGAAGACTATAATGAGGAGAAAGGTATTTTATACTTTTTGTTGACTTGCTTGTTTTTATAAAGAATTGAAACTGTGTACTGCAATTATTCATGGACTGGGATCAGAGCCATGATATGATTTGTCTCTTGTACAGTAGAGCTTCTCACATTCTCAGCAACCACCTCCTCTCCCTGAGAGGACAAGTCTTGTATTTTAAACACATTTGTTGTTATTGTCATTCAGTCATGTCCAGCTCTTCAAGAATCCCCATTTTGGGTTTTCTCATCAGAGACACTAGAATGGTTTGTCATTTCCTTCTTCATCTCATTTTACAAATGAAGAAATTGAGGCAAAAAAGGGTTAAGTGACTTGCCCAGGGTCATACAGCTACTATTTGTGTGAGGCCAGATTTGACCTTAGGCCTTTCTGACTCCAGATCAAGTGTTCTATCCACTATACTACAAGGCTGCTTACCTTAAACATGTACTACATCTAAAATCCCCACTCTTGACCTTGACGCACAAATTGCTACTCCTCTATAAAATGAGACTAACATGACTTCTGAGCTTCTTTCTAACTCGAAGATATCATTATTGTTATGGTTATCATATTCAGGCACTGCCAAGGCTCTCTTTTGGCACCCACTCCCTTTGATTCACTGAAAATCAGCATCCCAGTGACTGAATGTCATAGAAGAAGAATGATATGGCTTCCATCTCCTCTACCATCTCAGCTATGACTGCACCAGTGCTGAAAGGGCCAAAGACATGAAAATGACCTTAGATATTCCCATAGCTACTATATATACATACTGCCTATTGCAACCTAATTCAGCTTTCAAGATGAAATCTCAAGAGAAAAGTCATGCCTTGAACCTTAAGAATCACACACACACACACACACACACACACACACACACACACACACACACCCTCATTCTCATTCAAACATGTACACATGAATGCATAACCACATATCTTTCCTTAAACCCAAGGTCAGTTTTAAGGCTACTTTTCCATTTAACCTAATATGACTTCAGATTCATCAGGATTTTCTCTTTTCTGTCTCTTTCTCCAACTTCAGTCTCTTCTTTTATCTACTACCTCCTTTTTCCCCCTCTGACACTTATTCATATTATCCCCCATTGACTGGCCTTTGTCTCATTTTCCCTGCCTCAGATTCCTTAAGTTGGGCTCTGCTTTTTACTTTTTCCTATTTTTTTTCTTCATTAACATTTCTCCATCTCCATTAACATCCAGCTCTATGGGCTTTTCCCTCTCCCTCTCTTGTGTATCATTATTCCATCTTCAAGTATTCTCTATTATTCCTTTTCCCTACACTCCTATAGCCTTACATGGACACTAATATAAAACTGACATCACTTTTATTTTTTCTATTGATTAAAGTTTTCTGTTAACTTTCCATTCATCTGGCAACCATTTGATGTTGTCATGTGCTTTAAACAATAAATATACTTTGCCCTTCCTCTTCTTCTGGTTGTCACAAATTAGGACTCTAGCCTTTTCTTCTGTGAGAAAAAAATATGCCCAGTGATCTGCCTTTCCTGAGAAAGTTTCAATTTGCTTATCTTATTTAAATTTAGATGAATGTTTAAATGGTAAAATAAAATTTGATAAGCAATATTTTTGAGTCTTTACTTTTTAATTATAAATGTAGATATGTAAAAGAGATATTCTATACCTTCTCATCCCTAAAAAAAAATCACAAAACCCAAAACATTATGCAACAATTTAGAAGATGGAATTCATAACAATAACAATCTAAAATGGTGGTTGGTTATGTTTTTTTTAATCCATACCTTTTATTTTCTGGGGTTTTTTTTCTCTTCTTTTAATAGTGCCTAGTAATGGAGTAATTTATCTTCCTATATCCCTGTTGCTAATCTCTCTTTTATTAGATCTCTTTCTTAGATGTCCACATTTTTTCACTAATGATTCAGTAAGGATTTGCAGAGTATGTCACCCTGGACTGCAAATTGAGCTCTATTATTTTTTGAAATATATTATTCCATTCCCTTCTATAGTTCATGGTTATGCAATATGGGCTTGTGTTATTTATTTTTTTCTTTATATTTGATCAGTTGAGCAATTTATTGTTCATCATTGATATTGTAAAATCAAACCACCATACACATTTGAATTTGTAGCATAGTTTACTCTTCTTGAGATTTTCTGGAGATGATCTCTGAACCCTTTCAATTTCAATTTGTATGTCATTATATGTATATAGAAATCCTGGATAGTTTTCTTTCTTTTTTGTTTAGTTGAGAAATTTTTTTTGTGGAATAGAACTTTCCTTTGGATCAACCAAGTTATTTTGAGCTGGAAAATTATTTCACTTAGTCTTTCTATGGGTTCTGCCACTCTAGAATTTGGTTATAGTCATAATTTTATGGTATTTGGAGTTTTCTGGGGAAGAGTTTCTGGGAATTCATGCTTCCACACTGCCATCTTGTCTCTGTTCCCCACCCCCACCCTCATCCCAGTTATGGAATTTTTTAAAAGAAGAATTGTGGTTAAATGATTTGCCCAAGATCACATAGCAAGTAGGTATCTGAGTCTGTACTTGAATTCAGGTCCTCTGACTCTAGGGTCAATGTTCTATCCATTGCACCACCTACCTCCTCCTTGCATTCTGTTGTTTGGGGTCTTATTTTGTTTTTTATTTGTTTTATTCTTCTGAAAGTGTTATAATCCTTAAGATGTCTCTGTGAATTTTTCTTTGAGATCAATATGTTTCACTTGTATAGAAGTCATTTTATTTTAATGCTATTACTTTTAAATGTCCTTCACTTCTATATATTTTTATTCCCAATTAGTTGTTCTAGCTTCTACTTCCTGATACAGACTTAGATTCAAATTTTTCTATGATGTCAATTGGTTCTACCAAGTTATTACACCATAAATTATTCTTTCACAACTCATAGTTCTCTCTTGAACCATTTCTGAAACATATTTCAGCCATTCTATGCTATCTTGGCAGTCCATAGAGGTTTCTACCTCATAAAGTGCTGGTTAAATGTCCTTGAACTTATAATATTTATTTAGAGATTCTTGGAACTATTCAGATCTCATGACCACCTTCCCTTGTATTTTATGATCTTCCCTGCTGATTTATTTGCTTATGCTCAAGATATTTAACTGAATTTTCTTCTTCTTGAGATTGTTGGAAATTTCAGGCTTTTTTCTTCATAGTACTTTATTGCTCACTTTTTCTTTCCACTATGATGGTGACTCCTTCTAGAGTTAGTTATCAAAGCTGTTTCAACCTTTTCCCCCACCTTAGGGAATTTACTTTTTACCAACCTCAGTTCTTGTTCCATATGAATAGAACTGGGCTCCAGATGAATATCTGTCCTCCTATTATAAGATGTGTGTGGATATATACACATGTGTATATGTGTGCATGTGTGTGTGGTGCTACTATAGCTCTATAAACAGTTCTCTCTCTTCCCAGGTTTCTAGCTGAGTATTCCTGTGGTATGCAGCACAATAAGCAATGTTCATTTCTACTTTTTTTTATACCTCTCTTCCTCTTAATGAGGTCAAAAAGGGTGAAGAGAGTTGAGGCATGTTGCTTGTTGACACAGTATGGTGGGGTAAGAGCAGGAGAAGATAGTTTCCAGATAGATAATAGAATAAATACAATGAACAAACACTTCAAGTATGGCTAACAGACTGCTCAAAGCTTCAGTATAAGTTTACCATTTGTTTTTCTATAAAAGTATCTCTTTATTAAAATTGTATAAATATTGGCTAAATCCTATCCTAAAAGTAAAGAAAAAATAAGATTTGAAGTAAGTTTGAAAGAAATATAACACCTGGGCATTGACCAATTGCTTCTCCCTTTAATCACAATTACCACCTACCTTAATTGTATTTTCTACTTCCCACCCTGTGTATTATATCCATTCCGAATTCCCTAACCTACTTCTAATACTGCTTTGGAATTTAAGCTATGGACTTAATCTTGCCTTCTATATCCTTGCTTTAATTACTTTGGGTTACAGAATGACTTAGCAAAGCAACAAAACTTATCATTTGTTTATGGTGTACTCCAAACAGAATGTTCCAAGCCACATCAAGTGCAAATTCTTTAAGTAACACCATAAATTCTTCTATTTGATTATCAGAGTAGTCCCTTGTGGTTAGCTCTAATTATCCAACCTGGGAAGGGGAAACCTGCCTATGGCTTCTGACTTCCCAGCTGGCATTCCAAAATATGCTTTTATCCTTGATCTTTCTGCTCCTATAAGGGGAAAAATGAAAAGAAAATGCTCTATCACTTTCTCCCCAGTCTTCACAAATTGGACCTTCATTCCCAAGATTGTTCCCTCCAATTAGTATACGATTACCTGTAAGGCCATACTGTCAGTCACCCTCCCACTCAGTCTTATTCCTTTGAAGCTTACTTTCAGTGTGAGAACTCTTTTCATAGAATACTAATGATTACTAATTAACGCAACTCAAAATTCCTGGGTTGTTGTTTTTTCAAACCTAAGTTCTTAAAAAGATTTTGGTCTTTTCTTCTGTGAATTTAAATACGTTTTAAAGAGAACAGAACTATTTTTAAATACAACTCTAACATAGAAATACAATGTTTTCATTGTCTGAGAAAGAGCTAAAAACAATCTTGGAAGATTAAACAAATATCATATTGACATAGAATTGGGTCAGAATTGACCCAAATTCCCTGTAAAGGAAAAAAAAAACAAGTTATAGATGAATGAGGCTTTAGATATAGGATCAGAACTTTTGCTGTGTCTGGATTATACCAAACCAGTCAAGAACTGAATTTGCCTGTTTCCACAGGCTAGGAAAATGGATATAAAATATAAAAAGTGATATGATAGAATAAAATTTGAAATTCTTAACCTTGGGAAAGGTCTTCTGTACCTGACTGTCATATATACATACATACATATATATGTATATATATATATATATATATATATATATAGTGATGCTAATAATTTGTAGGCATAATACTCAGAAAGATCCAGGTTCAAGTGTGTCTCTAATACAGACTAGCTGTGTGGCTATTGGTAAATCTTTCATATCCTTAGGATTTCCCAGCAATTCTCTGAGACTATAGCATAAATGAAAGATTAGTTGCCATTTTTGTACTGGTAGAAGGCATAGAATTCACAATTCCCAACCAATAATAGCTAACATTTCTATAATACTTTTTGATTTTCAAAGAGTTTATAAATATTAGCTCCTATTGTCATCAAAACAGTCCCATGAAATAAATATACAGTCATTATTTTTTCCTTGTTATGGATGAACAAACTGACTTTTAAGGAAGCTATGGCATGGCCAAATTTACAAAACTCATTAAAAACTCTTTGTAGCTTCTCAGGCTGATATACCAAAAGTTATATTGAAAAGGGGAAGGGGGGAGGAAGTGGGTTAGTGTAAAATGTGTCAACCTAAGAATTGTAAGGTATTAGCAATCTTTTGAAAGGTTTTAAATTGCTAATAATAAGAAAAATTCATATAAAAACAGTTTTGAGATTGTATGTCACACAGTAAAGATGATAAAGGTGTAAAAAAATAGAGAGACAATGTATATATAACTACAAATATACAGATATACTGTAGGTAGAGTTGTTATTGGGTTCAACCAGGCAGGAAAGCAAATTGGAATTTTGCTAAGAAAGTAAATATATATAATATCCATATCTTTGACTCATAGATCCTTCTGATAGGCATTTACCCCTAGGGAAGTAAGAGAGAGAGAAAGAAGGATCCATGTACCCCAAAATATTCATAGCAACCCTTATATAGTATCAAAGAATTGGAAACCAAGTATGAGTCCATAAGTTGGAGAATGTTCAAACAAATAATCGTACAAAATATGATGGAATATAACCACTCTGAAGAAAGAAAACAAAAACAATGAATCTAAAGAATTCAGAGATATAAGAAAATATAGTCCTGATGCAGAGCAAAGTAAGCAAAACCAAGAAAACAACCTGCACATGGACTATAACATTGTCCATGGGAAGGAAAAATGAAATTGAAAATGTATCTTTTGCATACACACTTCTTTACATAAGTGAAGAACTACAGGTATAGAAAATTATAACTTCTATCAAACTTGATTGATGCAGCATTTATTGGTTTTGCTACACTGTTTTTCCTCCCTCTTTCCTTTTAATTATATATTGCAACGGATATTTTACTAGGTAAAATATTTTACTAGGAGATTATATTCAGAAATGAAACTGAAATAAAATAATAATATAAAAACAATCCTTTTTTAAGAAAAGTAAGTCAATGATATAAACATTACAGAAATATATAGGTAAGCCCCAAATCCCCTTCTAAGGAATTTAGTATATAATCTTATCATTAAATGGGAGCCCACACATCATTCAGTCTAATAAGCATCTCTGGTAATGGAGAAGAACATTAGGGAGGATAAATAATAATATATTGAGCAAAGAATGAGAAAATCTTTACCCTGAGAGGGAGTATAACCTATGGGTGTTCAACTTGGGGTTTATCTAAAGGCCAGATTCTGTTCTGGACGCAAAACTAATTATGTACCTCCTAATGGCTAAGGTGACCCTGGCTACAGAAGGATCTCCAGAGTTTTAAGAGAGCCAAGAGGAAGCAACAATCAGAAATGGGTCAATTAAAAAGGAATTAGAAATCAAGCAAATTCAAGGACCGTGGACTCTGGGAAAATATCATAGGAAAAGGCATATGGGCTTCTGTTCTGATGATAGTTACTCAAATTTCTGGGGAAGTGGCCAAAACTAAAGAATTGGCCTTAAAGACCATGATAGCTGCTTGTGTTCTGTCATAACTGAATAATATCATTCATTGGCAACCCAAATGGCTTGTGCCATAAGGTGATTAGAAATAGCTACAAATAAGGGTAAAAAGCTGTTAACCAATCCAAATAATATGATATTATATATGTGTCACAGTTTTTATCTATGAACTTTAAGTATATTATTTAACATGAATAAAATATGTAGGTTTCTTGTGAAGGTTATCTGAAGGCTAAAATTCGGACTTTTATCATCAGGAATTAAAGAATGCACATCTTGCGTAAGTACATCCAAGAAGGGTGCTGACAATCACGGGCAGGCTCTCCATTCAGAGATCACTGTGAAGTGGAAGTGAGCATAGAATATAAGCAAGATGATCCCAGGTATGCTGGCACACTCTGGATCAAACAATTTGTCAGTTAATAAACAGAGGAGCTACTTTCCCTTTGACCTACGATGTTCCATCTGTTTCCCTATCCCATAAGGAAAAGGGAAGAGGAAAATCAAGGAAAAGTAAGAGTTCACTTCCTTTCATTGTAAATCTTTCTTCTACCACTCCTTCTTTCTTCTAACTATTTCTGAAACCTAGTCCCCTGATGACAACCTTCCTAGCCATCCTTTTAAGTATTAGATGTACCTTTACTCATTACCCTGGTTCATTGACCAAGGCAAGGGAGTTGGATTACTTCTTGTTCCTATTGCCATTTCCAGGCTCTCTCCCTACAGCCATTATTCAATAAACTGTCTTTCTTTGAGATTCATGCAATTCATACCATCCAAAAAAAAATCCTGCTAGCTCTTGTCTACAGATTTCCAGATCATTTCCTATCCTTTCTCAACAAGAAAGATACAAGGCTCAAAGTTTTCTCACCTCCCCAACTCTTGACTTCATGCTAAAGACTTCAATATACATAATTAGTCTCCCTAAAACAGCCCACCTATTAAATTTCCTTACCCTACTCACTGCTCATGAGATATTCTTCCACCTTACTTCAGTCACATACAAAGATGGTCATACCCTTGTTTTTGCCATCACCCACAAAAACACTATGTCAAGGTTCAAGAATTCCTTATCTGACCATAATCTACCAACTTCCCACCTCACAATTCACCTTCCCTTACAAACCCTATTCTTTCTCATATTGTGACTTCCCATTCCTTCACTCTTCAATTCTCTCCCAAGTCATCTCCCCTACATTAGTCACCTCTCCTCTTTTCTCCAAAGTGATCCATATGTGAACCAAATCAACCCTATACTGTTACTTTCTTTTGAATTCATTGCTCCCTTATAATTTCAATGATTACTCTGCTAAACATCATTCTTGGATTGTTCTCACCATGTGCAGCCTTTACTCCTACCCAAGTGCTACTGAACAAAGTCAGAAAAATCATAGCAGGGCCCTCCCTGCTACTAGGTAATCCAGCTATACCTTCCTTACAACTCACTATCTTACTCTCCACAATGACTTTTCCAATACTTTATAACCCTCTTCCACCTTCCCATTACTCTTTCTCCCCTCATCTTCTCAACTGAGAACCTTGACTCATATATTACAGAAGAAAATTAAGATTATTTGCGATGAGACCCCTCTTATCCCTCTTCCTTATTTCATATCCTCCTTTACCCCTGTCTCACATGATGAGATTATTTTACTTCTTATCAAGGCTAACCTCTCTATGTACTCACTCAATCCCATTACATTCACTCTCCTACAACAGATTGTCCCCTCTGTCATCGCTGCTGTATCATTTATTTTCAATCTCTCCTTGTCTACTAGCTCCTTCCCTACTGCCTACAAATAAGCCCATTCTTCCCCTCTCCTCAAAAAAAACCCTCACTTGATCTTCCCATACCTCAACTGTTGTCCCATATTTCTTTCTGCTATTTGTGGCTAGACTCCTTGAAATTATTATTTAAAACAGATGCCTTTACTTCCCCCCCATTCTCTTTTAGCACCTTACAATCTAATTTCTGATTTCATCTTTCCGCTAAAACTATTTTCTCCAGTTGCCAATGATCTGTTAATTGCTAAATCCTTTTCTCAGTACTCATTGTCTTCCACCTCTTTTCATTCTTTCACACTGATGATCATCCTTTCCTCTTTGATGTTCTCTTTTGTCTAGATTTTTTGGGACATTTCTTTCTTCTGGTTCTTCTTCCAGCTATCTGACTACTCCTTATTAGTCTCCTTGTTTGGATCTTTGTCCAGGTTAAGCCCACTAATGGTGACTGTCCCACAAGATTCTGTACTAGACCCTCTTTCCTTCTCTCTCTATATTACCTCATTTGGTGATCTCATCAGTTCCCATGGCTTTAGCTACCTACGTTTAAGATTCTCAGATCTACCTATTCTGCCCTAATCTCAGTTGATCTTCAATTTCACATCTCCAAATACTTTTCAGATGTCTTAAATAGGATTCCAGTGGATATTTCAAGTTCAACATGTTTAACACTGAACTCATTCCTCCTAATCTTCTCCTTTTTATCCTAACTTTCTTATAGGGAAGATACAGGACAACATCATTCTCCCAATCCTTCATTCTCAAAAGATAGATCTTACCCTTGACTCCTGTCTCTCACCCCCTTAATCCAATTTTTTACCAAGATCTGCTGATTTTATCTATTGTCTATAGGGTAAAATATAAAATTCTCAGTTTGACATTCAGAGCCTTTAAAAATTCCTTCTACCACTACCATCACCACCATCACTTTTCCAGTCTTTTATGGACTACCAAAGACCACCATGTAGTCTTTGATCTAAGGACACTGACCTCCTTGTTGCACCGTGGACAAAATACCCCATCTCTCAGTTTTAGGCATCTTTACTGATTGTTCCACATGCATGAAATGTACTCCCTTCTTACCACTTATTACTGAATTTCCTGACATCCTTTGAGTCCTAACCATAGAAGAGAATATAGAAATAACTGTGGGGACCATGAAAGACCTACTGAAGAAGGAAGTGCTTGAATTGACTCTCTTTTTTTTAGGTTTCTTTTTGTAAGTCAAATGCGGTTAAGTGACTTGCCCAAGGCCACACAGCTAGTTAATTATTAAGTGTCTGAGACCGGATTTGAACCCAAGTACTCCTGACTCCAGGGCCGGTGCTCTATCCACTCCACCACCTAGCTGCCCCTTGAATTGACTCTCAAAGAAAACTAGGAATTGCATAAGTTGGGAAAGAGGACAGAGAGCTATCTATGTATGAAAGGGAAGTAGCCAAAGCAAAGACAGAAATGAGAAGAATTTCATGTATGTGGAATAGAAAGTTAACTGGTATAATTGGATCAGAGTTCAAGAAAGGAAGCAATATATGAAAAAACAAGAAATGTAGGAAGGAAATAGGTTTCAGAGATCTGTGAATGCCACAAAGATAGCTTATATTTTATTTTAAAGGTAATATGAAACCATTGCCATCTTTTTGAGTAGGGTCATGACACAGTTATTCCTGTCTTTTAAGAAAATCACTTTGAGAGGCTGCTAGGTGGTGCAGTGGATAGAGCACCGGCCCTGGAGTCAGGAGTACCTGAGCTCAAATCCGGCCTCAGACATTTAATAATTATCTAGTTGTGTGACCTTGGGCAAGCCACTTAACCCCATTGCTTTGCAAAAAAAAAAAAAACCTAAAAAAAAAAAAAGAAAGAAAAACACTTTGGAAGTTGTGTAGAGAATGAATTAAAGCAAAAAAGAGGTTTGAGGCAGCATGACCAATTAGAAAACTACTGTTCAGATGAGAGGTGCTGAAGGTCCAAATTAGGATGGTAGCTATGGGAATAGAGAGAAGGGGACATAGGTGAGAGTTGTAGAAATAGAAGTGACAAGATTATCAACTGACTAGCTAGGTGAGATAAATGGATGGGAGTGAAGATGAGAAGATGGTAGTCCCCTTAAAGTAATAGTGAAGTTTCAGAAGAGGAGTGGACTTGGGAGGAGAATAAAGTGACTTATGTTTTAGATGTGTTGAATGTGAGATTCCTATAGAACATCCAGTTCAAATTGCACAATAGGTAGTTCATGATGTGACCTGTAGCTCAAAAAAAAGACAAGGTCTGGGTACATTCATATGCATGCATGCATGCATGTATATATGTACAAATGTTTGTGATATATGTAACATCGATGTGCAGGCATGTATGTGTGTATGCAGATAGATGATAATTCATAGAGACAATAATTCAAACAGGAAAGAGATACAGAGACAAAGTAAGAGACAGAATATTTATTTAGGTATTTATTATGTGCTAAGTGTTAAGGTCTCAGATAAAGGTAAACAAGACTATCTTTAATCTCAATGATCTTCCATTTTAGTGGAATCCCCACATCAAAAAGGAGCTGGAAACAGAGAGTAAAGGAGAAAGATCCCCATAAGGGAACAAGATAGTTGGCAAAAAGTTCAGAGAGCAAGTCAAGGCATAGCTCACCTAGCTAATCAGTTGCTAAATCTTGTCATTTCTATTTCTACAACTCTCATCTATGCCCCTTTTCTCAGTTCTCACAGCTACCATCCTAATTCAGTCCTTCATCACCTCTCATCTGAACAGTAGCCTTCTAATTGGTCAACCTGCCTCAAACTGTTTTTTTGCTTTAATTCATCCTGAAATAGTGATCCCAATAAGGGAGAAAAATAGCTGATGAAATAATTAATTGAGAAAATATTTAGAAGAAAGAAAAGTTCCAGGGTAGGGCCTTCGAGTGGACACCCAATTAGTGGGTGTGATACAAATGAAAATCCATTCAAAGAGAATAAGGAGTAGTCATTCATCTATGAGAGAAAAAAAAGAACTATACTATGAAAATACTGAGGAAAGACAGTATCCAGGAGGCAAAGGTGGTCAAGACTATCAAATTCTATGGAAGGGTGAGAAGTTTAAGAATTACATCTGGCAACCAAGAGGTAATTGGAAACTTTGGGTAGGGAAGTTTTAGTTGAAGGATGAGGTCAGAACAAACATTTAAGAGGATTTAAACTTGAGAAGAAAATAAAGGAAACCAAGTACTGACAATTATTTCAAAGAGTATGGAAAGAGGGAAGGGAAGGGAAGAAGCATTTAATATGGGTCAGAGCCTGTGCCAAATGCTTTACTAATGTCAATCTATTTGATGCTTACAAAAAGGAAGTAGATAGAGGCAGATGGGGAAGAGATGCTATTTCTGTTCCTATTTTCCAGTCAAGAGGCAATAGAGATTAAGTGACTTGACCAGGGTCACACAGCTAATAAAGAAACAACAAAGTGAGAAACTATTTCTGGTTTGAGTTTGGGCAAATGAGACCTCACGTTTGTTTTCTATCTTCACTGAGCTAAATGTGTAAAAATAACCCTGGAGTGAATTCTTGGTCTGACGGGGTCCAAGGATTATTTGTTCAATCTCTGCCTGATGAGAAATCTCTATGAAGTAGGAGTTGCTAACTGTACTTATGGTCTGTGCATGTTTGTGAATTTTCTGCCAGTATGCTTTGCAACTAAATCAAGAACTGGAGCAAGGGGGAAAAATCTATGTAAAAAGAACTTTCAGTCGGTCAAAAAACTGAGGATTCATCAACTATTTACTGAGGACATAATAGAAAGGAGATCCTGAGCTAGGCTTTGTAATGGATATAAAGATGAGTAAAACCCAATCCCTATCAAATCGGTGTGGAAGGAACAGGGATCAGAAATACACATAAATAGCCATAATTCAAGGTACAACGCTGAAAAATAGAAAATCACAAAGTTTTGATAATTCAGAGGAAGCCTCCCCAAATTTTCAAAGGGATGTTACAAGAAGATAAACAAAGAGAGTTAGATATGGAAATACAAGTTTTGCCAACTACACAAGTAGTCCAACATAGCCCCATTAATACCAAAGACATCTGAACATACCACAGGGAAGCAAGATGTATGAGGAGTTCTATTTTTACTGAGTTTTAATCTCCTTTCTTGGCCTCTCTTATTCTGTGAAGAGGGTGTAAGCCCTCTCTTCCCCATAGCCCTGTTTCCTAAAACACACACACACACACACACACACACACACACACACACACACACACACAAATCATGCTTTCTTTCTCTTATCTCTTAAAATTCATCTGTGGTCCTCTCCAATTAATGTTATATATGTAAGCTCTAGATTCACAAATTCAGGCAAAGCAAGATACATTTCTTTCCATATGCTCTGGCTTACTGTCCAGTGGCCAATATACTAAGACCAATGATTTTAAGGATGGATACCAAAGAACATTAAAACTGATGCAATTGCATTTGTATAGTAAGCAAATTTTGCCACCCATTTTTTTTCGGTGTTTGTATATTTTTGACAATCCACTCCTGCCTACAGTTTAGTATTGCAGGTCAGGGATCCTGTTTTGTTAATAGAAAATTTTGGACATTATTGAAACTATCAACAGCTTTTTGCAAAGACCAGGATGAGGTGGGGCATGGGAGGATTGCAACCCATGAATAGATTGTTGTATTTGGAGTCCAGAAGACCTAATTGCAAATATGGTCTCAGAGACTTGCTAGCTATGTGACCCTAGACAAGTCACTTAATCATTTTTCTGCCTCACTTTTCTCATCTTTAAAATGAAAATAATAAGATCACTTATCAGGGCTGTTGTGAGGCTATAATAAGATAATATTTATAAAGTGCTTTGCAAAACTTTACAAATGCTAACTGCTGTTGTTATTTATTGTTATTTATCTTTTTTGGAATATGCTGTGATTTAATTAGTGTAAGAGAACCTACTATGGAAATTCCCTCTACCAATGTAGATGAGCAGGTGCTCTATAACCCACAGTCTGAGTTGGCCCAGGACATGGAAAAGTGGAACAATTTTCCTAGGGATAAACAGCCAGCATGTGTAAGAAATGAACCTTGAACCCAGGTCATTTCCATTCCAGTACTTGCTCTCCCTCAATCGTGGCACACTATCCCTTTGGTAACACTAGGTAACTATCAAATAAAATGACAAAAATAATGTTTATATGTATACATCTATACACACAGAATGAACTACACTAAATCTGTTTCTCATCTTTGCCTCTCCTCACTCCCATTGGTTTCTGTGCTTTTCTTCTTAGCCAGGTAGGAAGATATTAATTTTTTGCTCTGCTAGTCAGATTAGAGGCATTAAGATAGATGCATCACATTCATGCTTATTAAGATTTTTTTCTTTTATCTAAAGACCAAAAAGAACCTAATCTAATTGAAGATATATAAAATAGGAATGCATTCTGAAATAGATTCTCTTCCTGCCACTGACTTGTCTCCTGTGCTCTATCAGACACCTAATCTTTGTCCACACAGGGCTTAGATTATTCTGTATTTCAGAAAATACTTTCCATTGCCTTAGGAAGTCAAACTCTGCTCTTCTTTAGTCTACCATGTTCCATTTATAGGTGGCTGTATTTTCAGAAATTGTATTAGAGGCCTCCAGATAGAAAGAAAAGACAAAAAATAAGTTTCCTCAAAGTCAAATAATGATATGTATTGAATACACTGTTTTGCAGAGAATTCAGGAAGGAGGAGAACAGAACAAGGATTACAAATCAGAGAATCATGGGTCAAAGGCTAGAAAGGACCTTTAAGGCAAATAATGTCAATCTTTCCAACTGCTTCATTTTTAATATATGACAAAACCAAAACACAGAGAGGTTGCCTAGGACCACATTATTAATAAATGTCTGAAGTGAGATTTGAACCTAGGCTTCCTGATTCTAGTCTAATGCCATTCGCTATACCATGTTTCTGTAAACACACATTCAAACTCATCGATTGAATTCCCTAGATACTATTCTAGATTCAAGATAGTCTATAGGTTTGAATTCATAAAACTATTATTAAAAGCCCCAGAGTACACAATTATCTCAATAAAAAAAAGCTTTTAGTGAGTGGAAATGGCATAGAAAAACAGTAGTGAAAAGGTAGGAGAGAGTTTGGTTAATCACTCTACCCCACCTAAAGTAATTTAATGAGTTTCTTAAAGTAACAACAGGCTTGATAACTTTGAAAGGTTAGAACACACTTCACTAAAATCAGTCAGCAATATGAACTATGCCTAATCAAAGCCAGAACATTAATCAATCAATCAAAAAATATTTCAACTAGGTACCAGAGGAAGTCTATTCAGATTGGTTGAGGGACTTGATCACTCTGTAAAGTAACAAACCAGTCCAGAATGCAACAGATTTAAGCATAGACTGGAAGGGATAGGGTAGCATGTAGGTGGGTGAGTGTGTGGAGAGGAAGGAAGGAAGGAAGGAAGGAAGGAAGGAAGGAAGGAAGGAAGGAAGGAAGGAAGGAAGGAAGGAAGGAAGGAAGGAGGGAAGGAGGGAAGGAGGGAAGGAGGGAAGGAGGGAAGGAGGGAAGGAGGGAAGGAGGGAAGGAAGGAAGGAAGGAAGAAAGGAAGGAAGGAAGGAAGGAAGGAAGGAAGGAAGGAGGGAAGAAGGGGGAAGGGAGGAAGAAAGGAAGGGAGGGAGGGAGGGAGGGAGGGAGGGAAGGAGGGAAGGAGGGAAGGGGAATAGGAAACGGAGGGGGGAGGGAAGGGAGGGAGGGACAGAGGGAGGGAGACAAAGAAAAAAGAGAAACAGATAATGGGAGAGAGACAGACCTATCCCTGAAGAGGAGTCACTTGAGGGCAAGGAGAGTACTTCACCTCCACCTTTGCCTTTGGTCTTCTCCTCTATGCAAGGGGGAGCTAGTGGAATTCAATGATCCAGAGGATTGGTATTTTTTCATTGCCATCTGACCAGGATCCCCAGGATAATAGCATTTGGCAGCAATGAGTGCATCAGATGAGGACTGATTAAAAATTATGAGATAAGGAAGATTCAATGCTCTACAAGGAGTCCAGCAACAAAATTATTCTATATCTAAGAGGGATTTGAGGAATTCAGAAAAAAAATAAACTTTCTGTGAATTATTTACCTGTGCTCTCTAGAAAAACATGTTTTCATGGTGGGAGAACGGAGAGATGAGTTATTATTTCACTAACCATATCATTAGAGTAAATATTCCTTTCTAAAAGCAAATTAAATCTGACTCCCTGATTGATATTGACTGATAATCGTTCAAGAAAGTAAACAAGTAGGGGCTTATATACTATATAACTTTTTAAAAAAATATTTCATTTCCTTTTAATTGCCTGTAAAAATCTTTAACATTAATTTCTTTAAAAATTTGAGTTCCAAATCCTCTCCTTCTCTCCTTCATTTCCTTTTTCATTGAAAAGGCAAGTAATTTTGTATAGATTATATAGATATGAAATCACACAAAACATTTCCATATTAGTTATGTTGTAGAGAAAACACAGACCTTTCCAAAAAGATAAAACAAGGAAATAAAGCTTTAAAAGTATGCTTCCATTCAGACTCCCTAGTTCTTTCTCTGAAGATGAATAATATTTTTCATCATAATCCTTTGGAATTGTCTTAGACCATTATATTGCTGAGAATAACTAAGTCATTCACAATTGATCATCATACAATATTGCTTTTACTATGTGTTCTCTTGGTCCTACTTACTTCACCTTGCATCAGATTATGTAAGCCTTTCCAGGTTTTTCTGAGAGTATCCTGGTCATCATTTTTATAGCACAAATGTATTCCATCACAATTATATACCACATCTTATTCATCCATTCCAATTTGATGAACGTACACTCAATTTCCAATTCTTTACCACCACAAAAAAAAAGAGCTGCTATAAATAGTTTTGTACATAAAGGTCAATTTCCCTTTTTTTCAAATCTCTTTGAGACATAGTCCCAGTGGACCGTATTATTCTAAAACAATGCAAATGCTATGTGTTCCTATATTCCTAAGAAGAGAGGTTAGGCACAAGATTTCTGGGGACCTGACCTAATAATGATAGTTAGGAAAGTAGCTCCAGAGGATGAACTACAAGAGCAATAAAATATCCCCCCCCCAATAAACTTGGGCTAACTCTTTCAAAATTTCACACATTGGTAAGAGAAATGGATGCCCATAAAGTTCACAAATGTAGAGGCAAAAATATAAGTGAAACAGCACTGAAAAGATCAAGAATGAATGGATACAGAAAATATATTTCCCATGCACCTCCCTCCTTTCCTTGGTCAGGTAGGAGATTCCTGGTGCAGAATGTTATATCCTGTCAGTTGTGATTGCTTCATCAGTTGAATTTGCTTAATTGTTTGCTTAAAAGGGAGCACACTGAGAAGTGGAGAATTTATCCGGAAATTACTGTGATATAAACACAAAAATTATAAATATATCTTTTTAAAAAGAAAGAAAATACATTTCCTTTTTTCCAAATATACAAGTAACTTCCACAAAGAGCTGAGATGTGGGTCTGGGTAGTAGGGGTAAGAGAGAATCAAGCTCCTAGAGAGAAAATCTTATGCCTCAAGTAATAAAGTCCTGAATTTGGGTGGTTACAGTAGAAATAGGAAGAGACAGATGTGACAGTGCTGTAAAGGAACAATGGATATGATTTGTAGATTGGGTGTAAGAAGGTTAAGTCAAAAATGAATCTGAGGTTTCAAACCCGAGTGACTGGGAGAATTATGGTGTCATTTCCACTTGATGGAAAACAGCCAAGGAACTTGATTTATGAGGGATGGCAAAACTTGAACTTCCATTTTAGATATTTTGGGCATCAAAGCACTTTCACTAAAGTCCTCCACCAAAGTTTTCATATGGAAGGTTTTCCTGGATTCTTTAAGGCTATACCAGTAAAGTATTAATACAATAAAACTCTATCACTCTTTTTTCTTGTTCAGTTCTTGTTCAGGCCACTTGGCAAAGATCCTAGAGTGATTTGCCATTTCCTTCTCTATATCATTTTATAGATGAAGAAAATAAGGCAAACAGGGTTAGATGACGCACCCAGAATGCCAAATTTCAATCCCAAGCTTCTTGTCTCCAGGCCTACTGTCTATCCACCTAACTGCCCTCTATCACCATAGAAAGGTTTAATTGTGAAATGAAATTGGCAAGATAGATTGTTATTTGCTTAAGAAGAGTCTTAAATGTCAAGGTCAGGACATTTTACAGAAGTTGAATTGACTTTTATTCATCTATTACTTAGCATCACCTCATGTATGTATTTATAACTCAATGAATACATCTTTTTCCATTTCTTTTTCATCATTATGAATTTTGACAACCATCAACATAAACATTTATTTACAAAAAACAACAGAAAACAGAGAAGTGTACATGATACTGTGATTATCTATTAAATTAAACATTTAGTGTATATAAAGATGTTCCCTTTTTTACTTTGGAAAATTTATAAGTAGCAAAGGAAAAAAACAAGAAATCAAGTGTCTGTCAATAGATGTGACTTAGGACATCGACTGTCTCGATGACTTTTTTCCAGGTTTATTTGCATCTGATTAACAAGGGAATATTAGTTAAAAATCTGAAATACCAGAATTAATTGATTATTACTTCCAGCAAATGGCTCTGGGCTGAATGAAATTTGTGAAATAGCCTGGATCGTCATCATAGGTTGGAGTGTTATTTCTCTCACTGTGGGAATCAAGCTCTGAACCAGGAAAGATTACCAAGAAAACCATAGTGTATATATCTCTGCACTGTCACCTGCTACCTGGCAGATGGAGAAAAAGAAAAGAAGAGGCTATGTCTATCTTCAATGCCACCAGATGCCTGAGAAGTGAAGAAAAAGAAAGAGAGAAGCCTTCCTTCACAGTACAACCACCAATTACTCAGGAGATCAAAAACAAAACAAAACAACCTCACAGTCCAACCCAGGAAGCTACTAATTCTTCTGACAAACTCAGGTTTAAAACGATTTCTCCTATTTCTGAACAGAAGTAACTCCATTTCTGCTAACAGCATCCATTGAGCTTGAAATAGGAGAGGAGATCTGGGAAGCCCACAGCTGCTATCAAGGGACAAACCCAGTTTATTGGAAGAACAGCCAGGCCTCACTGAAGATCAATCCATCCAAGAGATCCCTGCCAAGCAATCAATCCATCCCCCATGGAGTTAGCCCAGACTAGCAGAGCAAAGCAACTTAAGAGCAGAATCAACACCTCTCACAGATACCATACCTAACTAACTGTTCAAAAGAGTTAAAAGACATTGAGGAGGATTTATGAATTATCATACCCACAAAGGTGTCCTACAGTTATGCTTCAATTTCATTTTTCTCAAGTTTGAATCCATTCTTCCCTAAAGACACTGTTTACTGGAAAAATTCTCTGCAGATATATGGAAACAATGTTTTGTAACTACTACTCTTACTTTAGCTATAAATTGTTTTGTTAAGAGAATAAACTAGGGGCAGCTGGGTGGCACAATGGATAGAGCCCCAGCCCTGGAGTCAGGAGGACCTGAGTTCAAATGTGACCTCAGATACTTAGTAATTACCTAGCTGTGTGGCCTTGGGCAAGACACTTAACTCCATTGCCTTACAAAATCCAGAGAGAGAGAGAATATACTGGCTGAAATGGAAGGAGCCACCTTGATGTAGCATCTGTCCTACCAGGGCAAGTTCAATCAGCAAGTTATAAAGTAAAGTAGACCATGATAGACTACTGCATAGATATTAAATAGAACTTGGAAGTTTTAACATTGTTTTCTTTACTGATATTTTGAAATTCTGCTCTCTTCCATATATTTTTAAATTTCTTCTAAAGGTACACTTCTTTCTTTTCTTCCCTTTGTGTTGTCACTATCACAAACCTCCCCACTATCATTTACAACTACTTCCTCAAATAAAGCTCTCTTTAAAAAAAAAATAAGTATAGTCAAGCCAAACAAATCCACCCAGTGGTCGTGTCTGAAAATGTATTTCTCAATCTATAATTCATATATGTGTGTGTATATATATATATATATATATATATATGCAATACAAATACATGTGTATAAAATATACACAAATATGTGCATATAATACCTGTATATGCATGCACATACTTCATATGTACATATATAATTACTATATATTGTATATACACACAGCTAACCTTCCATGGATACATAGAAGACATCATCCTGTCCTTTCTAAAGAAATATTTAAGTGTTTCTGGACTGGGGAGAAGTTCAATCAAGGGGGGCGGCTAGGTGGTATAGTGGATAAAGCACCGACCTTGGAGTCAGGAGTACCTGGGTTCAAATCTGGTCTCAGACATTTAATAATTACCTAGCTGTGTGGCCTTGGGCAAGCCACTTAACCCCATTTGCAAAAACATAAAAGTGCAATCAAGAAAGATTAGTCTATACTGTTATGTTCTAGAAAAAGAACAGATAAAATCCAGGATGAAAAATTCAAGACCAAGATAGTATGAATGACATGCCCAAGATCACCATTGCTAGTAAATGGCAGAGCCAGAAATAGAACTCAAGACTTCTGCCTCCTCAAACAGTGATTTTTCCATTGATCCAGGACTAGCCCATTATATATCTTCATTGAATATACATTGATTTTGATTATGTTTATGGTCTTTGACTATTTTTCAAATATGCTTTTCTTATTCAAGCTGAGCAAAATCAATTTTCTGATAAATTTTCATGGAACATTTCATTAAACACAAATATTGAAATACATATATACATCCATTTATATAATACTTTCTTGAGATTCCATATATATAATATACACATGCATATATGTATGTATAATGGTTCCTATAAGCCCAAATACAAGCCTCTCCAGGACACTCAGAACTTAGTGGAGAAGGGAGGGAATAAGTATTTATTAAGCACCAACTATATACAGATATTGTCTAAGTACTTAAAAAATCAGACAAAAGTGAAAGAAGAAATGGATTTTAGAATTAAAATAAAGCCATAAGATAATAGAAGTGACATTAGAGCTAACATAATCATTCTACCCAGTGTAGAACTTGGACAAAGGAAATTAGAGAAGAGAAAAATTTTCCAAGAGTATCAACCCTTAATAAAAAGGTGTTCTCATTTGAGTGACTGTATGACTGCACACACACACACACACACACACACACACACACACACACACACACTTCCAAATCATAACTCTTTGTCTTAATTTGCCTCCACTTAGAAATCCTACTGGGGAATCTCAGAATGTAGCTCAAATATAACTCTTGTCTAGTTATCCACAAAAATGTTTAGAAGAGATCTATGTAAGATAATAATGCATATATCAGGCAAGGATAACCTTTAATTTATTCCCACAGAAAATGAATAAATTGCCTTTAAACAATTAATACATTTTTTCTCCCTCTCCAGTGAATTCCATCTTTCCTCCTGATATTACCACCCCCTCACCCCCTACCCAGAGCTCTGAGTCATCAAGACTTATACAAACACCCTCTGGTCTGAATTCTTAGAGAAGTAAGCACTTACAGTCAAGAAAATATTTCAGAGTCTGATTTTTTTCCCTAGGAATACAAACAGATCTTTAGTATTATGGTACTCAGGCTGCTAGAGAGGTTGCTCCTTTCACATAAAACTTGCACAATCAAAATCACTCATGGTCACAGAGATGGACCTACATTTTCAAATATACCCTTCCCTCTATCTTCTCTCAGAGAGCCATTCCTTAGAACAAAGAAATAAAAATGGGGGTGGGGATTTGGAAAATGATTCAGTAAAATAAACTAACAAAGATATCAAAAATATCTGACATTATATGCAATATTATACACACCTAGTCCCCCACATCCTCAAATAAGATACTTTCTCAAGTTCCTTCTTTGGAATCAAATTTGGTCATTATGATTTCAAAGATTACAGTTTTCATTGTTTCATTTTCCTTCTTTCTATTTATATTACTACAATAATATGTACTTTTGGGGTTGTTTCTGTCTCATTTGGTTTATATGTCTTCCATACTTCTCTTTATTCATCTTATTTATCACTTCTTAGAACATAGTAATAATATTCCCTTAAATTCAATACCTCAGTTCCTCAGTTGATAGGTATCTTTGTTTCCTTTACAATTGAGGGGGGGAGGAGAAGGATACTATTCTTTTACTGTATATGATGCTTTTTATCATCAATGATTGCAAATGCTTTTTGGGGGGGGGGAGTTGTTTTTTACAAGGAAATGGGGTTAAGTGACTTGCCCATGGTCACACAGCTAGGTAATTATTAAGTGTCTGAGGTCGGATTTGAACTCAGGTCTTCCTGACTCCAGGACCCATGCTCTCTCTACCACGACACCTAGCTGCCCCTTGCAAATGCTTTAAAACAACCTTCTTAAAGTTAATTTAGCTTCCTTGGTACACTGATGTGAGAGTAAGGATCTTGGAAAGAATGGCCAGAACCAATTACATGATCAATTTTCCTTTGTTTGTTTGTTTGTTTTTAAATTTTTATTTCATTTTTTCCCCAGTTATATGTAAAAAGAAGTTTCGACATTCATTTTTAAAACTTTGATTTGTAAATTCTTTCCCTTCTTCCCACCCCACCCCTTTTGAGAAATCAAGAAATTTGATATAGGTTAAAAATGTGAGGACATGAAAAACACTTCCATAATAGGCATGTTGTGAAGGAAAACATAGTCCTCCCCTCAAAAAAAAATAAATCTCAAGAAAAATAAAACAAAAAATTTCACTATATATTCAGACACATCAGCTCTTCTTTGGGGATAGATAACATTCTTTATCATAATTCCTTTAGAGTTGTGTGAGGGAACCACACTGCTGGGAAAAGCTGTCATTCACAGCTGATCATCCTACAATGGTACTGCTATTTTGTATACATTTGCATCTGTACACATTACATCTGGTACTGCAAGTCTTTCCAGATTTTACTGAGAGCATCCTGCTCATCATTTCGTATAGTAGAATAGCATTCCATCATAACCACATATCACAATTTGTTCATCCATTTCCCAAACTGATAATCATCCCCTCATTTTCTAATTCCTTGCCACCAGAAAAGTGCTGTTATGAATACCCTTATACATAAAGGTCCTTTCCTCATTCCCATTTTTCATCTCTTCTGGAATACAAACCTAGTAATGACATTTCTAGGTCAAGGGGTGCATGGTTTTATAGCCTTTAAGCATAATTCCAAATTGCTCTACAGAATGGATGAATCATTTCACAGCTCCTCCAACAGTGCTTAATGTCCATTTTCCCCTGCATCCTCTCCAACATTTGTCATTTTCCTTTCTGTGCTATTAACCAATCCAATAGATATAAGGTAATATCTCAGAATTGTTCTAATTTGCATTTCTCTAATCAATAGTGAGTTAGAATATTTTTAAATGTCATAGCAGTGATAATCTCATCTGAAAATTGTTCATACATGATCTGTTTTCCATTATAAAATAATGATTTTTTGTTCTGATTTTTAAAAAGTTTCCTATGAGCTTGGTCAATGTGAGACAGTTGTTCCTGGACTTATATTTGATCATCCCTGAATGAATGGGTCAGTGAATTTCTGGAAGCAGCAAAACTGAGTTACTAGACTCAGAATAAAGATAACCAAATTCTCCCCTTTCCTAATAAATTATTTTGGATTAATAGCAAAAAATTCTTTAATCCCCAAAATTAGAATATTCTCTCAAATTCATTTAAGGATATTAAGAAGGAAGTAGAGATTCCTTAGCAGTAAAAAATATCTATAAATTTGCCAAAGGGAATCTGAAATTAAGAAGTTGTTTTTGCAATCACTTAATAGATATTTTGTCTTCTTTTTTGAGACTGGATTTCCCTGTTTCACCCCTCTTTGTGGAAGTTCAGCAGCCTTTGTACTCCCATTGCTGATCAACATGGAAGTTTTAACTGGTTCCATTTTCTTTTAATTTATGCTTAACATTCTTGAGCAGCTTGGTGGCCCTCCACTCCAGAGGTTTACCATAATGAGTGCCATACAGTTCTTAAGCTCTACTGCAGCTCAGAACTCCCATATTCAAGCTACCTAAGAGACTCAAACCTCTCCTAATAGCAGGAATTATAGATGTGAGTGCCCATGTCTAGCTTGGATTTAAACTTTCCTGCACAGAACTCAAGCAACAACTTATTTTTTTCTAAGGCAACAGGTTATTTTTCTTAGTCCTATTTAAATAATAATGTTAATCTGTTTATACCTATTAAAATACTCCTTTTTTTACCTTGCCTTTTCAGTGATATTTTATTTTTACAAATACGCATTTTTGGAAGTTTTTCAATATTCACATGCATATGTATATTTTTAAGTTATAAAATTTTCTTCCACCCTCCCTTCCCACCTTCTCCCCTCAGTGGTGAACAGTCATGTTAACACTGTACATGAATATTTATGATAAACATGTTTATAGATTAGTCATTTTTGATATGAGGAATTAAGATTAAAGGAAATTAAGACCTATAAGTTTAATGCAGTTCTCTAAATATTTTAGAAATTAGACTTTTATCAGAACTAATTGTGAAGATTGCTTCCCAGCTTTCCGCTTTCCTCCTGATTTTGGCAGCATTGATTTTATTTAGTGCAAAAAAAATTTTAATTTAATATAGTCAAAATCATTCACTTTGCAGTTTATAATGTACTCTATTCTTGTTTGGTCATAAATTTATCCCCTTTCCATAGATCCAATAGTGAGAATATTTCTTGGCCTATTAATTTACCTACAGCGTTGCCCTTTCAGTTGAAATCCTGTACCCATTTTGACCTTATTTTGGTATAGGGTGTGAGATGTGACTCCTTCCTTTTCCAACAATATATTTGGAAGAAGTCAAATTTTCTTTACACACTTCAGTCAATAAAACATATTACAACAGAATAAAAGTCGAGCAGATTTGAGAATATAGCTATTTTCTATTATCAGACATTATAGAAATTTGCAAAAATATATAAAATGACATTTTTGTTTCAGAAAAGATATTGTTCATAAAAACTGTTATTTATGCCAACATAAAGGGGTCTATTATAATTTTAAGTAAATTCATAAATATTTTAAAATGCCATCAGTGTTATTTTCTAATATTGGTAAACATAACTCAGGTAAACAACTCTTTGGAATCTTCAATCTTCAAGAGTATAATAGAATTCTAAAACCATAAATGCGAATATTGCTTTCAAATATTTTTTCCATAATTGGGATATGCTGCCACCAGATGGATGGTAAACCTTAGTTATGATTTTATGGTGTGAAAACCCTGGCCACCTGTAGGCATAGTTACCTGCAAAAATTTAGCACACACTTCTATTAAATTATGGTTTGGTTAATTTAGCACACACTACTATTCAATTATGCTTTGTTTTGTTTTGTGGGTAGGAGAGAGTGACAAGAAGCTTTCTTTAAATTTTAAACAAAAATTTGATTTCAATTTTTAAGTTTAAAGTAAAATTTAAAGAAATACTACTTAATTTTATTCTGATTTGAGAATACTATTTTCAACTTAATTCTTTCTCCTTTATTTGAGTCTTCTTGTACAAAAATAAGTAATTTGGAAATGTTTTACACGATTGCATATGTAAAATCTCAATCTGATCATCTCAGGAGAGGGAGTGAGGAGCAGAATTTGGAATTCAAAACTTTAAAAAAAGGGTTTTAAGTTTTTCAACATATAATAATATCATATATGGATACATTTGCAAATATATATACAAAAATTTTTGACTTAGACTTCTTCAGATACCATGTTCATGGCATCATGGATCCAAGTTGAAGAAAGAAGAAAAGGAAGGAAGGAAGGAAGGAAGGAAGGAAGGAAGGAAGGAAGGAAGGAAGAAGAAGCAGAAGAAGAAGAAGAAGAAGAAGGAGAAGAAGAAGAAGGAAGGAGAAGAAGAAGGAAGGAGAAGAAGAAGGAAGGAGAAGAAGAAGAAGGAAGGAGGAGAAGAAGAAGAAGAAGAAGGAAAGAGAAGAAGAAGAAGGAAGGAGGAGAAGAAGAAGAAGAAGAAGGAAAGAGAAGAAGAAGGAAGGAGGAGAAGAAGAAGAAGAAGGAAAGAGAAGAAGAAGAAGGAAGGAGGAGAAGAAGAAGAAGAAGGAAAGAGAAGAAGAAGAAGGAAGGAGGAGAAGAAGAAGAAGAAGAAAGAGAAGAAGAAGAAGGAAAGAGAAGAAGAAGGAAGGAGGAGAAGAAGAAGAAGAATAGGAGGAGGAGGAGGAGAAAGAAGAGGAAGAAAGAAGAGAAAGGAGAGGAAGAGAGATGAGAAAGGAGAAGAAAATAGGCAAAGTCTTCCAACAAGTTGAAGAGACTTGTTAATGCAGGATTAATGAGAAGACATAAACATAAGTGACACAGGATGAGAAAATGTGGATGGGTTACAATTTGAATCATTGGAGGGATCATCTTCCCATATGAGATCAAAGATCCGTGGAAGTATCAAGAATAAGCAAGGAGCAGTAAGGAACATGAGGTAGCATCATTTTGACCACAATCTCCCCTCAGACTTCAATAGAGACCCTAAACCCTAGAACCTTGGGAATAGAAATACTTCCAGCATAATGCTCTTAGCCATTACCCGGAAAAGCAATGGCTATGGAGATGTTGTCTGCCAAATATTGCTTCAGGTATTATAGCCAAAGATACTCAAGACCAAGAACAAAAGTTCTTGCCACCAAAGTCTTTTTGGCACAAACAATTCAACAGCAGACTGATAGGATTTTTTTTAGCAGTAGAAATGTCATTAATGAAGAGACACCCTGTTTCACCACTATACCTTAAAGACCGTAGAACGCATTTGACTTGTAGCTGAAATCTGCATATATCATCTCCCCCTTATGTGTGAGTTCAACAAGATTGGCAGTGATTGGCTGAATTTTTTATTTATAACCATTTTTTTGTTCATTCATTCAAATATGGGCCAAAATAGGATAAACAGATCATGGCAATATATACCCTATTTTTATTATTGTAAAGAATCATGATTTTCCTTTCAAATCACAATAATTCCTTCTGATTATTCTAGGTCTCTCCCCAACACACACACACACACACACACACACACACACACACACACACACAGACACACACACAACATAAAACACTAGGTTTATTGATTAACTTCTATTGTCTTTTTAGAATCATGGACAGGAACGTTGAGGATGAGAGGTAGAAAGAAAGGACCAAGGGAAAATGTAAAAGTAGAAGCTTCCTGAGAGGTTAGACACCATTATCAAAATACAGTCTTTTTGTTTTATTTTATAAATTTTATTCAGTGGAAGAAACATGTGAAACAATGTTACACATTGAAGTTCAGAAGATTGAAGAAGAGGAAAATGTGGTGAAAGGACAGTACCCATAATTAGAGCACAAATCTCCATTTGGAATTTGTAACTCCAAAAATTTTGAATTTTCTTCCTAACAAAAATTGAAAAAGAAAATTGGCTATACAGACAGACTTGGTAGAAGGGGAGGGGGAGAGGAGATCTGCCTACAATAGAATATTACATAATAATCAGGCAATTGAAGCATGAGTAGGATGGATTTAACCACAAATTTTTGAGCCTTTTCAGATCTCAGGGTGTCATTGCAGACCCTTCAACCCTAAAAACTGAAAATATCAGAATCAACTGGGTAAGTACATATGGTGATTAGATTTCAAGTAGGTGACAATTGGAGAATTGCATATGTTACTTTTTAATCCTCTCCTATTTTAGTAAAAATCTGCTGAATGGTATGTTCATACTTCAAGTGGGTTTTCAATGTCTCCTACTCAAGCACAGTACAAAATTTGTTTAAATTTCATTTTTTAAATTTCATCTTTTTAAAAAAGAGTAGCTGTTTTTCCTTGATTTATGTTGGTCATGAGTTGTGACTAGAAGGAATGCTGAGTGAAGGGGGGGCAATCGAAAAATATTTATTAAATGCCTTACTATATGCTAGGCATTGTACAAAGTCCTGGGAATACAAATACAAACAGAAAGAAAAATAAAGATAGTCTCTGCCCTCAAGGAAACTGTACTCTTATGGTGGAAGACACCACATAAATGGGAAACTGAAAAACAAGGGAGGGAGTGTGAGAAGAGTTATCTACTTCAGGGCATGAGAGCAAAATTCAGAGAATGACAGTCTGGACCTTTCCCCAGAATGGAGGTTCCCAGTAGAACTCATCAGTAGGAGGAGTCCCACAGTGAAGAAGAAGAAAGCAACTGGGTCAAAGAGAATAAGAGGTGACTAATCTGGGCCATTCTTCAAAATGGAAAGGGTGCAAAGGAAGAGCTCAGGGATGAGAGCTAGCACCAGACAAAAATAAGGGGAATTCCTCCAAACATAAAAACAGCAATGAAAAGTCCTTCTCAGTTCTCTCTTCCCCATCCCACACTTCCTTTACTTTGAGGAACTAAAAGACATCCTCAGTGCTTCGTGAATGTATCATCTAATCCACGTAGTCCTTCCATTGACATACATCACTGGATCTCCATGACTTGATATAAACCCCAAAATTAATCACCTGGAGACCAAGACTGTTAACAAGTCACTAAACTCTTGGAAAGGCTGGTCCTCAGATTATAGATATAAAATCTATTGCCAGGTCCATGCTCAAAATCTCTATAACTTCAAAGCTTCAGAGTCAAAATTAGATGACAGCTGTTATAAAAAAGATCAGGTGGTTTTTAGGGTACTATAATTTTTCTTCTTTTTTTTCTTTTTTCTTCTAAAATGAGGGTAACATTATTTGCACCATCTATCCCCAAAGGATCATTGTGAGCAAAGTATTTTGGAAACCTTAAAGTATTATGTAAACATGAATTGGATTGGGTTTGAGGTTTATGTTTCAGTTTGTATATTTTATTTCTATCTAGACCTACAATTTCATTGAATTAGAAAATTCTCAAGTGGGACTACTCCCTCTACCAATACAGATCAACAATTAAATTCCAATTTATAGTTTTGGAAAATTAACTAAGGCATTGAGACTGTGACTTGCCAAGAGTTACAGAATTAGTTATGTATCAAGGGCAGAATTAATCTTTCCCCCTCCAAAGACAGATCCCTAGTCTCTTAGTTTTTATTGTTGTTCTTGCTGCTACATACTTTTTCTTTAAAACTTTTTAAAGATGGTAAAGTTATGTTTATAGAAATTGCTTCGAAATTTTGCTAACTTTGTATCTGATTAGATACTCTGTGTGTTTAGCATATATGGATACACTTATGTGCCCATTAGAGTGGATTGGTTGCTAGCAGCAACCTCAACTGAGGAGAAAAAGTTTTTGTCTGCCAATCAATAGTAGCTTGTAGCAGCTGATAATACCCCTTGGGCAGAAGAAAAGTGGGAAGGGCTCTTTCATTTTTAAGATGAAAGTGGGAAATGATTCCCTTCTAACTGGAAAAGATTATTCTCACTAGAAGGGAGTCTGGCAAATGAGGAAACCTACCTGAAAGGGCAGTTGATGCCAAGTTGGATTGAAAAAGAAAACAATAAATATTTTTGATTTTTAATAAGAAAATGAGTCACTCTAGTGGTGACTCATAGTCAAATTTCGATTCCACTCTATATTTGCTATACGATCCCAGGCCAATCATTTGAGTTTTCTAATTTTAGCTTCTTCATCTTCAAAATGGGGATAACAATATGAATAGCATCTTTATCACTGGGTTGTTGTGAGAATAAAATGAGATATTGAATGTAAATGTATATTAAAACTAAAAGGACCTATCCATGATCAACCCCTTCCTTGAGGAGTTAATGAGCAGTCTTGATGGAAATGCTAGCATATAGGCTTTACTAAGGCTCCCCCAATTTTCATAGCTTTTAACCCTGGAAAGAATTTACACTATGAAATCACATGGAAAATGGAGCACTGTGAAACATGTCTAGCCAGCAGGGAACTGTGGATCTGTACTTTCAAAACAGAAAGCAGGGAAAGTAAGTGGAGCTAAGAATTCATAATTTCTGGAGAATGCAGCAAGACAGGAAGAGACGAGATCAAGTAGGCTAGTCACAGCAGACTCAAAGAGCAGACCAGGTTTGGTAAGACATTTGGAATTCAGGACAGCTGTATCTTCCTCCTGATTCCCTAAATAATTCCCTGATTCCCCTCCTGATTTCCTGATTCTCCACTTCTTGAGAAAAGTCAGGTTCTTAATCCATGCAACCAACTCATTTTCCAATTTACCTCTAACTAGTAGGAAGAGTTCTAGGAAGATGAAGAGATTCAACTTCTTCAGCTGTAGTCATCATAATCTGTCTATGTAAGCCTGTTACAATAAATGTATATTTATTTGCATTCTATATGACTTGTAATTGCTAATAAAGTATATGTCATTTACAATTATTTTAATTCATGTGTCAAAAGTGTGCTGTTCAGAGGTGGCTAGGTTGCCCAGTGGATAGAGCACCAGCCCTGGAGTCAGGAGGACCTGAGTTCAAATCCAGCCTCAGGCACTGAATAATACCTGTGTGACCTTGGGCAAGTCCCTTAAGCCCATTGCCTTACAAAAAAAAAAAAACATAGGGGCTGCTAGGTGTCACAGTGGATAAAGCACCAGCCCTGGAGTCAGGAGTACCTGGGTTCAAATCCGGTCTCAAACACTTAATAATTACCTAGCTGTGTGGCCTTGGGCAAGCCACTAACCCCATTCACCTTGCAAAAACCTAAAAAAAACCATAAACGAAAGTGTGCTGTTCAAAACTAAGAGAAAAGATGTTAACACAAAAAGCAAAGAGAACTTTCAGCTGAGGTTGCTATAGGGAAAAGCCAATTAGAAAATGCCTATATTAGTAATCTCTGACATATTCACACCCCAAATCATTTGTGCACCTGATGATGTTTGTCCTTTGTTCTGGAAGAAGCCCGTGACATCATGGAGGTGATGTCATGACAAACAAGTGAATTGGATTTGAGTTGGGGGTGGGAGGGGGGCTGTGATAAGTCATCAGTCTCACTTTCTCTTCCATAACTTTCTGGGTTCAGTGGTCAGATATGAATCAGGATGACTGAAGATGGCCCATGTGGCAAGACAGTCTGGGTTAAGTGATTTGCCCAAGGTCACACAGCTACTGTCAAGTGTCTGAGGCTGGATTTGCATTTAGGCACTCCTGACTCCAGGGCCCATGCTCTATCCATTGCACCACCTAGTTGTCAATTTATGCACCTATCGAAAAACTTAATGAGGAATGTGTTCTGTTCATCATATATTCTTCATATGTTGTCCAAAGTTCCAACTGACTACAAATATAAGGTATTACTATTTTAAAATTCAGATATGTAGGTAAATCGTTTTTACAGAAGTTTTCAAGTAAGTAGAGTCAAATAATAGTTGTGTCTTCTCTGCACCCCTATTTATGACCTTTGAACATTTTCATTGAATCTTCCCCATTCCTGGAATTTCTCCTCTTCATCATTGCCTCCTAGCTTTCCTGGCTTCCTTCAGGTTTCAAACAATTCCCTACCTTCACCAAGATGCATTTTCCAGGCCCTTTAATCCTAGAGCCTTTCCTCTGCAATTATCCTGTACATAACTTGTTTGTACCTGATACATAGCTATTTTCATGGTATATCTCCTATTAGACTATGACTTCTTTGAAAGTAAGGACTGTGGTTTGGGGAGAGGATCCCCCCCCCACTTTCTTTGTATCTCTGGTACTTAACACAGAGCCAGAACAGCGAGAAGCATTCTCAAACACTCTCATGACTCATGAGTGAACCAAGCAAAGTCACCAACCACACTGTTAATGAGAAAACAGAGTAGGCAACACAGAAAGGCCAATGGGGCTTCTCAGAAAAATGTCACTCTCTCATGGACATAGTTTGAAAAAGGATGCTCAGAAAGAGTCTGGGAGGTGATATTTATCCTTCATTCTCAAAGAAGTCCACAACATCGGGGAGGTGATGCCATGACAGGCACATGAATTGGATTTGAGTGAGGGGAGCTGTGCTAAGTCACCAGCCTCATTTTCTCCTCTGGAGCCATTTGAGTTCCGGGGCCAGATATGAATCAGGACTACTGGAGATGGCCCTTGGGTGCAAGACAATCGGGGTTAAGTGACCCAGAGGTAGAGGGCAAAGGAAAACTGAAATTAGGAGAAAGCTAAGAATATTGGGAAGAAGTATCAAGACACAGTTGAAGTCCCTAGACCTGGTGAGAGAAATGAAGGAAAGGAAAAAACTTCTCATTATATTGGATATCTATGCATATTTACATTGAACTCAATCTTCTAAATTTGATAGGGAAACATAACTAATAAAGAGGCAGCAAAGTTTGGTGAATGAGAATTGAACTTGGTATATAGTTGGCTCTATCAGGGCTCTATCGCTTCCTACCTATATGACCTTGGGCAAATTATAACGGAATAAATTTATATTCTGGAATATATTAGTATCTCATGAGTTTGGGTGGCATGACCTAGTTTCCTTAGAGTTTTATCACTCTGAGATGAGTAAATTATGAAAGTTCCAGAATTAGGCCAGAACCAGTTCTAGGTTAACACTATGAATGTATAATGTGGTCTCATCTAAAATCAATCCCAGAATAGTAGAAAAAGTACTGGATGTCTATTTAGAGGACCTGAGTTCAAATCCCACTGTTATTTATTTCCTATACAAGTTCCTTTACCTTTCTGGGCCTTAATTTCTTCATCAGAAGATAAGGCTGAATTTTACAACACTAAGTTTCCTTCCTATTCCAGATCATTCTCTCTCTCTCTCTCTCTCTCTCTCTCTCTCTCTCTCTCTCTCTCTCTCTCTCTCTCTCTCTATCTCTCTCTCTCTCTCTCTCATTCCCTTCGATATTGTCCTAAGAACAAATGGGTTTGTCTGACTGGTTATGCACTGAAATGACCTTATGCCGAATGGCCTCCTCCTGGCCTCTCTTTGTAAAAATGACTAGTCTTATATTGCTCTCCTTGACAAGTTACCTGCCTTCTAAATCCGAACTTGCAAAATCTCTATTCAGTTTGACAAACTCCAGTGTGGCAGACTAGAATTTCTGCTCCAACCATTTGCCTAAACTGTGATACCAATCCACATGCAAAGCGCCTCAGGCTTCCACTCAATCAAGAAATTGCAGTTAATGCCCTTAGGGGGAAAATGGTCTTTGATGAGTCTCAGTGTTAGCAGCCAATCCAAATCCATTAACTTCCACATCTGGAAATAAGGTGAGCAGTAAAAAATGAGTCTGATGGCCTCAATCTATTTCTCATTTATCAGCATCACAATAACCTGGCTCAAAGACATACAATTCAGAATGATTGGCTGAATTTGCCAAAAGACTGCAACAGTATGTGGAAGGTTGAAGGACAAGGCTTAGCGACGTTGGCAGAATTATTTCAAAGGGTCACCTCTGGAGTTGGGGAGGTCAGAATGAAAGTAAGTACAGTGGATGAGCACTTTAGAAACTGAAATTTAGAAGAAATATGAAGACATTTTGTAGATCAGGATAAATGGCAGTACTACTCTGTAGGATTTAGACCCCAAACTGTCAATGCTATGTCTCCCCTACTTAAAAATAATGATTATAATAGTAATTCTTGTTATCCTGATTCTTTACATAAATCATTTTACATATAATATTCTATCTGAGGCAAAGAGGTAGTACAGGAGATAAGGTGCTGCAGGTGGAAAAAGGAAAACTAGATTTTAAATCATGCCTCAAACAAAAGTGATTATGGGACTCAAATGAGATAATGTGTTTTGTAAAATTTAAGGTACTATTAAAAATGTTAACTATTATTGTTTTTATTTGACCCTCATGAAAATCCCTGGAGGGAGATGGGGAAAGTATAGTTATTCCTATTTTGCAGATGAAGAAATTGAGACAGATGAAAGTTAGTGTATGTTTAAGGAAGAACTTCAGTAGCTGAGTTTTAACTGCAACACTTTTACCTTAAATGAAATCACACAATTTGAAGAAATACAAAGAGGTAAAATGCTCAGTATTTTTTCCCTTTTTTATAGCAATATGGAAAACTGAAGGAATAGCAGAGATTTAATCTAGCAAAGAATTATCTAGTTATCTAGATCTTTTTATTTCATTTTATTTTTCAATTGACAAAAATCTATTTTCCTTCCTTCATACCCACCCCTATAAGAAAAAGAAAATCCTTGCAACAAATTAGTAATTAAGCAAAATAAATTCTGCATAGAACATGTTCAAAAAATATATTTCTCAATCTATACCCTGAGTATGACTGCAAGCTCAATCAGAAGGTGGGTAAACTATTCCATAAGTCTTTTTGAATGGTGGTTGGTCATTTTTTTCGTCAGAGTTCATAAATTTTCAAAGTTGTCTGGCTTTAAAACGTTGCTGTAATTATATCAGTTGTTCTCCTAATTCTGCTCACATCACTCTGCACTAGTTTATACAAGTCTTCACAGGTTTCTCTGAAATCACTCACCCCCCATCATTTTTATCACACAATAATGTCCCATTTCAATCATATCACATCATTTGTTCAGTCATTTCCCAACTGATGAACATCCCCAGCTTTGCCAACAAAAGAGGAATTACTATAAATTATTTTAGGTATGAATTTTTCCTCTTTTTATGTAGTCTGCCTCTTTAATGAGGAAGAGGCTAAGAAAGCAAATAGTTCACCATAGCCAGGTCATCTTTAGAAGGACTTGAATTATAGGTACAAGTATTTGGGTTTTATTTTTTTTATTTTTTGCAAGGCAATGGGGGTTAAGTGGCTTGCCCAAGGTCATACAGCTAGGTAATTATCAGGTCCTCCTGACTCCAGGGCTGGTGCTCTATCTACTGTACCACCTAGCCACCCCAACTATTTGGTTTTTTAAACACAAGAAAACCTGTAAATAAAAAAAGAATGAATTACTATAAATAAGAAAAGAAATTAAATAGTCTATCTAAAACTGTAAGAAAGGGAAACTTAAGATTCACAAGAGTCAAAAGTTAATGAATGTTATCTAATTGCAACTACCTAGTCTTATTTAAGTTTTCCTCTAATTATGGATAACTTTTATAAATAGAATAAAGATCACTTTTTTATAAATATAATGATTTGTAAATATGTTTGCATATCTCATTTATTAAAATACATACTGATAGAATATTTGTAATTAACAAGCACTATGGTGGGAGGGAAGGGTGGAATGCAGACAAAAATGAGAAATCATTTCACTTCAGACGTTTACATTCTGCTGATAAACTGTGAAGGCATAATTGAGTGAGAAAAACAGGAAAATAGGCTATATTCTCTCAAATACAGCATTCGTGACCTACATCCATGAGAAGTCCACGTAGCTAACCATGAGTTCATGTCTACCTGATGCTATATAGACAAATCCATAGAAGGCAAGTAAAGGCAAACATTTCAGAGAACCGTAGATAGAAAAAGTTACTTAACTGGACTGGGGAACTCTATCACTTGTTTAGTATAAAACAAAAAGAAGAAAAAGGGAAAAAGGGGGCATCTAGTAAAACCAGCTTCCTTTAAACTGCTGAGAGTTTGCCAATGCTGAAGGCCCTTCTTCCTTTAAGAAAATAAAGGATTCCATATTAGTCTCTTTCTTTTCAAAATGTTGGAGGGGGGGAGAAGGAGGAGAAATATTAATGAAACTCTCCCTCCTCAACCTCTAAGCTTCAATGTTTCCCCTCCGTCTTCCTGCTCTCAATTCCTCTCACCATCCATGGAGAGAGAGCCCATGCTGAGAACTCTGCATGAAACCATCAACAGCAGCTGTTAATGGGAAGCCTAATGGCCCTTTAATGGGACTAGTAAAGCTAATAGATTTGTAAAGATAATATTTATAATAATAAAAGGAACTATGCTCCCAAGGAGAGGGCCAAACTGGTCTGATTGGACTTCTCTGAACGTAGTACAGTGAAGGGTTTAGTCCCTTCCACTTACAAGAATCAATTTTCCAAAAATATTCATCATTCTTCCAAATGTTTCCATAACATTCATTACAACTGACCAACACCAGGAATAATGAACGACCATCACAACACTGTGTTGTGTCTTAACAGTGGATTTCTATCATAACACCTGCTCTAAATAACCAACAGTGGCCAAAGGCATTAGATTTCCCTTTCTTGCATGTTTATGGAGTATGAAATTAATTTCCTATATTTAGAGTTGGCAGGGACTTCCCCTCAGAACTCATCAAGTCCAACTTTTTCATTTTTACAGATGAGAAATAGCCTGGCTAGGACTCAAACATGCAATTAGTTCAATTCACAGACAGTCATCCCTTCACAGTGAGGGAATGGCAAGACTGGCATTTTCTCAGGTCTTCCACTGCGAATCAAACAAACAGTAGATTTTTAGCCCATTAAGTATGGTTGCACATAGAAAGATGCGGTCTGACTTAGACTGAATTTCCTATCCCCGCTTCATCTTCCAACCCCAAAAGCCTAGAATATGCTCCTGAAATGAAATTTCGCACCACATTATATACATGAGAGGAGAATAACTAAAATAGTTAAGGGCATTATTAAGTCTATGTCTTTTCAGGATAGGTTGAAATAATTAGGAATATTTAGCCCAGAGATGATAGTCAATTAAGTGGTATATGGAATAGAGCGTTGGACTTTAATTTTGAAAGCCATGACTTTAGTCCTTCTTCAGATATTTATTATCTGAATGATCTTAGGAAAGTCACACCTCTCTCAGAATTAGGTTTTCTCAATTTATAATAAAGATAATAATAACCTCTATCTCACAGGGTTATGGTGGAGATCAAGAACATGTAAGCCTTTGACAAACCTTGAAGTATTAGATAACAGCTAGTGTGATAGCTGACTTCAAGAAATTGAAAGAATGTCTGTGGAGGAAGAATTAATTTTTGTTTATCCTCAGATGGCAGAGAGCTAAAAGCAAGGGAGAGAAGTTACAAAGAGACAAATTTAGGCTTGATATCAAGAAAATCTTTCTAATAATTAGAGGTGTACAAAAGTGGAATGAGCTGCCTTGAAGAGTAATGAATTTTCCTCATTGAAGGTCTTCAAGCCAATCAATTTTGCTGTTGTTCAGTCACATCTGACTCTTCTGGACCCCTTTGTGGATGTGGTTCTTGGAAAACATACTGGAATAGCTTGCCAATTCTTCTCCAGAGATGAGGAAACTGAGGCAAATAGGGCGAAGTGACTTGCTCAGAACTACATAGCTAGTAGGTAACTGAGGTCAGATTTGAACTCAGGTCTTCCTGATTCCAGACCAATTCTATCCATTGTTCTACAATGCTACTATACAAAGAGCATCGTTGGGAGGAAAACATTACTAAAATGGGAATCATTATCTTCTCTGAAAAGACTGTTAAGCAGTGAAATAGTCTTCTGGGAGAAGCCAGCATACAGGAATAAAGCAGATTGTTAGATGACTCTTTGAGATCTCTTCAATCCTCTATCCTTCATGTTACTATAAAAAAGGAAATATGATATTTCCACTGCCAAGTATTCTTCTGCCTCTCTCTCTATTTCTTTATATGGTATGATTTAATTTAAGATAAAAGTGTTGCAGTTAAAAATATGGCAGAGAGAGAGAGAAAGAGAAACAAAGAAAGAAAGAGAAATGGGGGGGAGAAGAAGAGTCAGATCTTCTGACATCCAACTTTCCATCTCTTACTGCACACATCTCCTCATGAAAGGTGACAAGGGACAAGTCAGGTAGGCTTTCACCTATTCCAAAGCAACTTACCCCAACAAAGGGAGATTTCTACCTCTTGCTGAACCACCTGATCTCCAGCTTCAGGTGAAGAGCCAGAATTTCCTCTGCTCCCCCAATCTTCTCCAATCTGATCTTCTTTCTATCTGATTTGGCCTCAGTCTCCTTTTTGAATCCTCATCCAGATCCTTCTCTCTGATCATAGGTGTCCCACAGGTTTCTGTCCCCTGACCTTCTTCCTGTCTACCTCCTAATTTCCTTATTAGGTGAGCTCTTCTGTTCCCATGGATTTAATTACCATCTCTAATGATTCTTAGATTCACCTATCTTGCTTTAACCTCTCTGCTGAATATCTTCAATTGCCTTTCAGACATTTCAAACTGGATGCCCAGTGGATATCTTAATTTCAACATGTTCAAAACACAACTTATTATATTTGCTCCTAATTCCTACCCTCCCCACCACCACCACCTTCCCTATTAACTATCAAAGGCCACACCATCCTCCTAGTCCTCAGATTCTATAACTAAGTGCAATACTCAACACCTCTTTCTAACCACTATATCCAAATCTGTTGCCAGTCTGTCTATTTTATCTTTACAATAACTCTCAGATAAGTCCCCATCTCTCCTCAGACATTGCCAAAACTCTGGTGTAAGCTTTCACCACATCACAATTTATTGCAGTAGCCTGTCTCAAATGTCTCTCTACTCCAATGCATTCTCTATTCAACCATAGTATTTTCCTAAATCAACCATATCATATTCACATGTTTTTCCATGTGTGAGTATATTCCATGGTATCCTATTTTCTGCAGGATCAAAACCAAAAATCATGTTTGGTATTTAAAACCCAGCCCCACCCCCACCCTACCCCCATTTCTCCCCAACTTTCCAAAATTCCTTATTCTCTTACTACATGCTTTTCAATCCAGTGGCACTGGTTCTTTATTGCCCCTCAAATAAAACATTGTCCCTTAGTTTCAATTTTTTTTTCTGGCTATTCCCCCATGCCTGCAATACTCTCCTTCATCAGTCATGCCTTCTGACTTACTTGGCTTCTTTAAAGTATCAGTTAAAATCTCATCTTTCACAGGAAGCATTTCTCAACTCCTCTTAATTCTAGTGCCTTCCTTCTGTTACTGACTTCCTATTTATCCTGTATGTAGCTTGTTTGGACATCACTATTTGCTTTTTGTCTCTCCCACTAGATTGTGATCTCTTTGAGAATAGGACCTGTCTTTTGCCTCTCTTTGTATTTCAAATGCTTAATATAGTACCTGGCTATAGTACAAACTATAATAGGTGCTTAATAAATATTTATTGATTTACAGAAAGACAGAGACAGAGAGAGAGAGAGAGAGAGAGAGAGAGAGAGAGAGAGAGAGACTGAACCAGAGACAGAAAGAGACTAAGAGACTGAGAGAAAGACAGAGACAGAGAGAATCAGAGAAACAAAGACAGAAAGAGAGAGAGACAGTATCAGAGGAAGAGAGAGAGAGAGAGAGAGAGAGAGAGAGAGAGAGAGAGAGAGAGAGAGAGAGAGAGAGAACTCAGAGGCCAGTTTCCTATTCAAGCCTTGTTGGAATTATTTGAGTTCTAGAATTACTTCTCAGCTTGTAAGCTCAGTAATTCAACAGTTTTGAGCATTTATACTTCTGAAAGTGGCAAAGGCTATAAACGCCGGCTACATTAATTGGTTTGATGTTTGCCTAGACTTAAGAAAGTGAGGGATAAATGTTAATAATGCATAGTAAACTTAAAGGTCTAGCCCCACTAAAGTTGCTAAGAGCCTAAGGGTGGCCTGAGTCTCATAAGATTGATGGATGTATCAGAATGCCAATTCATTAATTTTCGATTGTGACTAGAACTACTGAGTGAACTTCAATCTTTCTGTCAGCCAGACTGTGGAATACTCAGCCTTCCCAATTAAAAAAAAATCTATTTAACAACTCGATTGATGATAGGAAGAGATATGGTGATTCTAAAATCAAAGGAAAAAAAGTTGAGTGATCTGAATGGATATCATCATCAATAATCCAGAATCAAGAATACTGGATTCAGAGCACATGGTTCAAATCATACGTCTGCCACCTATTATGTGTAGGGTTGGCAACATGATCTATGGGAAAGATTTAGATTTGAAACTGGAAAATCTTGATTTAATTAGTTTGCTCTGTTACTTATTATATCTCTTACTTGCATAAGTTACTTCTCTCCACCTAAGTTTCCTCATTTGTAAATGAGATCCTTGGACTTTAAGAACCTTTGACTTCCCGAACAAATCTAGATCTATGATTCCATGGTCCTAGGATGGCATAAGCATCCTCATTGTATGTATTGATCCACCAAATAGACAAAATACTCACATTGACCAGTCACAGGACTCCTTCCTCTGTACCAAGGTGAAGATATATTGACAAATTCTCATGTAGGTACCTTCTTTTTTTCCAGATTACAAGCAGATCACCAACTAGATATGCTGTAGCTAATTAGGTGGCAAATCTCTTTAAATTAGATATATTTTGATTGGATATTTTTTAAAGTTTTATGGCACACTCCTGATCTTATCACTAACCTTCTGGTATAGGAGAAAGACTGATTGATTAAAAATCAGAGACTCTATATTCAAATTCAATTTCTGTGACTTATATATGTGAAAATGTCAGTTATTTAACTTCTCTCTAATTTTCTTACCTATTAAAAATGGATTTCATGATTTCTGTATTGCATCTTCCTGCTCCATATCATGATCTTCTATCACCCCATTTTCACATCATAGAATTTCAGTATCACATATTTGAGAGTTGGAGAGGACCTCAGTGGACATCTATCAGCACTGTGCTGGTAAATTGTCAACAACCAACTCTTTGAAAACCCACAGAACACTTCTAAGTTTAATGTGAATTGTCAATATTTTCTCCAGCACTATCTTAACTCTAGGCAATCATCAAATCATCAAAATAATATTTAAAGCCTTTGCAATTTTCAGAAGTAAAAATACTAAAAATGAATATTTAAAAAGTAAACCCTCATTGGTCAGGTAGAGGTGACTCCATCTAGTTCAACCTACACATGACCAGAATTTGTACAGGGTTTAGATATGTTAATCAATGAGGACTGAGTTCATGCAAGTTATCATCATCCCCAGAGGGTCAGGCAAATGACATGGAAGCATAGGGTAAGAAAGTAGCAGAAAATGAGGTGTGAGGCCAGTCTCATGATACAAAAGTCTCATATAAGGGTCTCAAAGCAGAGTAATCTAAGAGTTCGTGGAGGACTTTGTTGGGGATGGGGAGAGAAAGAGAGTGAACAAAATAAACAAGCAGAGTAGATTTGTATTACATTGTGGGAAGGCTGATGATATGGTTAATTTCTGCAAGATTCTCCACCCAGAGTGAGTATCAAGTAAAATAATATATAGAAAGTGCTCCACAAAGCTCTAAAGCCTTACATAAATGTGAGCCCTTTATTATAACTAAGTGTAGCAAGGTATTTAAATTAATTTTTTACCTATTACAAAATGAGGAGAGTTGTTGCACAAACAAAACCAAAGTAGCCCAAATTAGAAGGAAACCAGGAAATTTGAGGCAAAAATTACAGTAATTTTCTCTCATAAAGACTTCATTTATTAAATATAATATAGGAAATTAAACCATTAAATATGAGAGCCATTCCCCAATTGAAAAAGAGTCAAAGGATATGAATAGACATTTTTCAGAAGAAGAAATCAAAACTATTGATAGTCATGTGAAAATATGCTCTAAATTACTAATAATCAGAGAAATGTCCATCTTATGCTATCAGATTGGCCAACATGACAAAAAAAGGAAAATAACAAATGCTGGAAGAAATGTGAGAAAACACTAACACACTATTAGTGGAACTGTGAACTGTTCCAATCATTCTAGAGAACAGTGTGAAACTATGCTCAAAGCACTATAAACCTATGTACAACCTTTGACCCAGCAATACTGCTTCTGGGTTTGTATCCTAAAGAAATCAAAGAAAAGGGACTTATATATACAAAAGTATTTACAGAAGCTCTTTTAGTAGTGGCAAGGAATTGGAAATTTGGGAAATGACTAATCAAGTTGTGGCAAATGATTGTGGTGGAAGACTATTTTACTCTAAAAAATGGAGAAGAGGATGATTTCAGAAAAACCTAAGAAAATGTATTTGAGCTGGCATCAGCAAATGAAGTAAGCAGAACTAATTGTATACAGTAACAGCAATATTGTGACAGTGATCAACTGTGCAAGACTTAGCTACTCTGATCAATACACAATGATCCACAACAATTCCAAAGGATTCATGATGAAAAATGTTATGCACCTCCAGAGACAGAACTGATGGACTCTGCATGCAAAGTGAAGCATATTTTTTATTTAATCTTTCTTATTTTTTTCAACATGGCTAATGTTAAAATATGTTTTGCATGACTTCATATATATAATGGGTATCATATTTCTTGCCTTCTCAATGGATGGGGGAAGGGAGAAAGGAGGGAAATAATTCGGAGCTCAAAACAATTTTTTAAAATAAAAAATAGGCTATCACTTGCATTGACAGTCATATAATTTACATTTCAGCTGACCCTCCAAGGAAAGGCAACACTAAATTGGATAAATAAAGATTCATATTCTAAATAGTCCTTATAAGATGTGCCAAATATCTGAAAGTACCTACTCAGATTGGGAGTGAGGGAAACAGGGAAGGAGAAAGTCAAATTGTAGGGGTACTTTCACATATTTCTAGGAAATAAATTACAACTAGGTGGTATAGTAAATAGAGTGTTTGACTTGGAATTAGAATAACCTAAGTTCAGATCCTACCTCAGACACTTCCTAGCTCTGTGATACTGTGCAAGTTACTGAACTACTTTCTGTCTTCTTTTTGTCTTCATTTATACCAACCTTGCAAAGTTTTTATGGAGACTAAATGAGATAACATGTAAAGTGCTTCGCAAATCTTAAATTTGTATATAAATGTGTGCTGTTATTATTGTTTATATTATTATATTATTTTTATTTCTCCATCAAAACACCTTGTTCTCCCCAAAAGTGCCCTTTAATCATAATAATAGCTTTCAATAATATAAAAAACTTAAAAATTATATTCTACACAACTACCTTACGAAGGAGACAGAACAAGCAATATTGTTCCTATTTTATATTACTAAAATTCAGATTCAGCAAAGTTAATTCATTTTGCCAGAATCATACAACAAAGTGTAAGAGGGAAAATAAGAGAACCTAGTTCTTAGGACTTACTGTAAGATCAGTGCTCTTTCTATTACCCATAGAGGTAACCAAGCATCCCATCTTTTCAGAAATAGTCCTTAGTCTTCATCAACTTGACCTTGTGAAAAACTTTCCCAATTTTAATTATTATTCTCATTTCCTGGTTCCTGTTGGGATAAGGATGATGATGATGATGATGATGATAAAATAATAACAATTAACCTTTATATAGTATATTAAAACTTTTACAAATACTATCTCATTGGTTCATCACAACAAAACTATGAGGGAGATACTATTATTAACCCCATTTTGTAAATGAGGAAACTGAGGGAGAAAATGGTTAAGTGACTACTCCAAAGTGGCAAAGCTAAGTAAGTATCCAGGGGTAATTTGAATTTAGGTCTTACTAATTCCAAGTCTGCTACTCCATCCACCATATCACCTAGGAGCAACCAAACTTTTGGATAAGCAGGCTTTGTCATGAACTACTTAGAAGATCAATACATATAGGGTTGAAAGGGACTTTAATGGTCATTTAATATAACCCTTTCATTTCATGGATGAGAAAAATTGAAACGTATATAAAGTTGCTTATCCAAGGCAAGCATGGAAAAATCATTTTTAGAAACAAGATTAGAAATCATTTCTCCTGACTTCCAGTCTAATTTGTGGTTGCTGTTTTTGTTTTTCTGCCATACCCTGTTGCCTTCATTGAGTTCCCTTTCAATGTAGGTGTTCAAGCTGTCTAGATGATTATTTGTCAGGGCTGTTGTAAAAAAGAATTGATATCTCAGATAAGAATTAGATTCATACTTGCAACATATCTGGACATTCTTATGCCCCAGGTAAAATTTGCAAATTGTGTCCCTTATGAGGTACTGTCCACAACAAACTTTAATCCCTTATTGTGCAATTTAATGTGCAAAATTAGAATCTGTTGGAGAGAGCAAACATTTTTGGCATGAGAATATTTGCATTTATAAAATGTCATATTTTAAAATGTCCCTTCTTACATTTTCCTTGGAGTTTCCTCCTTAAGCAGCTCTCTACCCTTGCAAACCAAAGTCCTGGGCTCTAGTTTTGACAGAGGGACTTTTGAAGTCTTTTCGGAAGGTAGAACTCTATTAGTCTATGTGTTATTCCAGCACTACTATTAATGAACCACTATATAATAGCTACAATATTTGCATATATTTAAAATATGAACTCCTTTGAATCAGATAGTGCCTTAATTTTCTTCTGTTCAGTGTGAGGGAGGGAAGGAGGGAGGAGGAAGGAAGGAAGGAAGGAAGGAAGGAAGGAAGGAAGGAAGGAAGGAAGGAAGGAAGGAAGGAAGGAAGGAAGGGAGGGAGGGAGGGAGAGAGGAACAGAAAGGAAGAAAGGGAGGGTGGAGAGAGAGAGTAAAGAAGAGAGAGAGGGAAGGAGGAAGGGACAGGGGAAAAGAAAAGAGACAGAGGAGGGAGGAGAGAGGGAAAGGAGGGGAGAAGAGGGAGAGAAAAAAGGAAATAGAAGGGAGAGAAGAAAATGTTTTCATTCATTCCTTTATTCATTCATTCCCCCCTGCTGGAGAATATTGTCAGTTCTTTCTTTGGGTCTCCTCCCTAGATTCTATCTATCTATCTATCTATCTATCTATCTATCTATCTATCTATCTATCCCTAACCATGAGCCTCCTTTTTAAAGCCTGTCATCTTTCTGCATTGCAGTATATTTTCATACTAGATTATAATTTGCACACTATCCAATTTTTTCAAATGGTTACATTGTAAACTGACTAAAACTTTCTGGTCTTATATGATGAGGCAAGTATTGGAATTTCATCAGATCATAAATTTACACCTAGTTCAATTCCCTTATTTTGTAGATGAGAAGACAGCTCCAGAGAGAGTGACTTGTTCATGTTATACAGGATAGCTGAGGCAGGATTTGAACTCAGGTCTTTTTGACTCCAAGTCCAATGTTATCTATTATTCTGCACTGTCTGTTTGTTTTTGCATCTTTGCTCTTTTTCTATTTTTTTTTCCATTTCCTCCTTGCCAACTACAATATCTTTCTTTTTGTGAAGTGGAGCAAGGGATTTATATTATTAAATGTAGTACAGAAAGGAAGACCACTTAGAGTCAATTCAATAGGCATTTCTTAAGCTGTATATTAGTTGCCACAGAGATTCCAGGGTCTCTTGGATAGTTAACTGGTCTCACAATCAGGAAGATGAGTTCAAGTCTAGGCTTTGGCAAATGCCTGGTTTTTCATATTGGACAAATCCCTTAACCTATTATTGATCTAGTCTAGACACTACAACAATAAGCTGAAAGACAGATCCTGACTGCTGACCTACATCAGTAAAGGGAATTTTATCATCAGGTTGTTCCCCAGATGAACAGAAACACAAATCCAATTTCTAACCCTTTTTTATTTGCTAGACACTTTACTAAATGTTGGAGATATAAAGACCAAAAAGCAGAACCCCAATCTCTGCCTTACAAATAAATTGGGAGAAGGTGGAAAAACTATAGGTATGAATATCTCTCTCCTCTAGGGAATTTCTTCTAACCATTCATTTTGAATATCTAACTGTACCACCCACTGACGAAACACCAATGAATCAGTTAACAACTATCACCTAATCACTTGGAAGTTACTTAGCTATTCCCTAAATAGTTCAAATTGATTCTGTACAATCTGGCCTTGTTGTTTGGACATTTCTTATATACAGTAGTAAAGCTCACTTGGGGGGTGAATATACATTAAGGCCAAACAAGGGACTACAAGTTTCCCCGAGAGCAGATTGTTAGGATCAGTGACATCCAGAAGCCTGTTCCTCAGTTAACCTTCCAAAAAAGTTCCAGGAAGGGACTGACAACCCCATCTGTTCTCTGTGAAAGGGAGCTCAGAAATGACACCATTTAAAAGAAGCCTCTTCTCACTTTCATTCTTGCGTCCAAACAGAAAAACTTTAAAGAATGGTCTTTCTACTGAAGTACACACACAAAACTTGCCCCTTCTGCAGATTTTATGGACATGAGGGAAGAAGGGGGAGATAGATAGATAGACAGACAGACAGACAGACAGACAGACATAGATATAAGAAGGAAGGAAGGAAGGAAGGAAGGAAGGAAGGAAGGAAGGAAGGAAGGAAGGAAGGAAGGAAGGGAGGGAGGGAAGGAAGGGAAGGAGGGAGGGAGGGAAGGAAAGCAGAAGGGAAGGAGAGAGATAAAAAGAGGGAGGGAGGAATAAAGGGAGGGAGGGAAGGAGAAGGGAAAAAAAGCAAGAAACAGTTAAGTTCTTCCTGAGTTCCAGGCACTATGCTAAGAACTGAATGATTAGACTAACTCACTCATGGAGGCTCTGGTCCAGAGTGTGCCATTTTGGTTCCAGAGAAGTGCTTGGAGATAACAGAAATATAGATAGCAGGATCTGGGGTAAAAGGAGATGTCAAGGAGGAAAACTCCTAACTTCAGAGCAGGGAAACTCCAGAGTGGGTTGATTAAGATTGTCTGTGAAGGATGGATAAGTAGATAGATAGACAGATAGATAGATATAGATAGATACGTGGATACTTAGATACTTAGATAAATAATGCATTTATTAAGTATTTGCTATTTTCTAGGCATTAAATGGGGTTAAAATATGAAAAAAACAAGAAAAGTTTACAAACATTCTTATGAGATGGTAGAAAACAAATAAAAAAAATAGCAGGAAAGTCAATGCCCTCTTGAAATGGCCTTCTGGGCTAGGAAGTCATCAATCAGGAAAGGTGGTACCTTAGGCCCTTCATCTTCAGTTGCATTTATATTGTAATTGTATTCATCTTTTTTTTAAGTAGTAAACAAGAACTGATATAGAAATATAGATAGCCCTCAAGGAGCTCACTTTTTATTTTGTTTTTTTTGCAATGCAATGGGGTTAAGTGACTTGCCCAGGATCAGCTAGGTATTTATTGAGTGTCTGAGTTTGGATTTGAGCTCATGTCCTCCTGACTCTAGGGCGGGTGCTCTATCCACTATGTCACCTAGCTGCCCTGAAGGAGCTCACGTTTTAATGGGAGACATATCTTAAGTCCTGAGGACACACACACAAAGTCAAATACATTGCCAACCTATAAACAACTATATACAAAAAAGATATAAAAAGGTAGAAGGAAGTTAGTCTTAGAAGGAATACAGTGGCATTAAGTTGGACTCAGAAAGACTTCCTACAGAAGGCAGGATTTTAGCTGAGACTTGAAGAAAGCCAGAGAAGCCAGAAGGCAGAGGTGAGGAGACAGAGTATTCCTCATCTCCCCTCATCAATCTGTTGAAGTTATTTATTTCAAGGCCCAATTTAGGTACCACTCAATCCATTAAACCTTCCCTGACACCATTATCACTTTACCAGTGTGACCTGCATACATGTATCCAAAGGTTTCAGAGAGTAGTAGACAGTAGTATACAATATTTTTTGCTCTGCTACTTGTGTGAAGATTTAAAATATAAGTTGATGTAAAAACAGAGATTTACATGTGACTTTTCAAAAACTATTTTCTTGTGTATCATATAGTGTACCTCTACTGAAATAGAAACAAGTCATTCCCACCAACAACTCCCACCCCTAAGCTGGAAAATTGAAGAAAAGCTAAACAGAACATAAGGCATCCAGGATGAATAGAAATATGGATAGATATATAGATTAGATAGATAGATAGATATCACAGATAGAGAAATGTCAGATAGATAGATGTCAGAGAGAGAGAGAGAGAGAGAGAGGCAAAGACAGAGATAGAGAGATGTCAGATAGATGTCAGAGAGAGAGAGAGACAGAAAGATGTCAGATAGATGGATAGAGAGATGTCAGAGAGAAACAGAGAGAGAGAGAGAGAGAGAGAGAGAGAGAGAGAGAGAGAGAGAGATAGCAATGATGGGTGTAGTATGATGAAAAGCTTAGTAGTACTATAGTTAATCCTTGGCAGTAGCCAATGGGACTAATCCATTAAGGATTTCTAAGAGAAACAAAAGCCTAGCGTGCTCAAACAAAAGAGAACTACATTTGGAAAGGGAACGAGACACAAGTTAACCATGTTTTCTGATGTCTGCCCACATGATAAAGTAGACACTGAAACCTTTTCTGTTCACCTTAAAGATCATTCCCAAATACATTGCCCTTTATTCATTTAGAAAATTGTCTACCTCTAGGTAGCATTAGATAGAACACCAGACCTGGAGTCAGGAATGCCCGAATTGAAATTTGACCTCAGGCCCTTGCTAGTTTTATGATCCTCGGGAAATCACTTAACTCTGCCTCATTTTCCTTATCTGTAAAATGAACTGGAGAAGGAAATGGAAAACCATTCCAATTTCTTTGACAAGAAAACACCAAATGAGGTCATGAGGAGTTGGACATGACTGAAAAACAACTGAACTGTGTTGAGCTGCTATCGGTCTGCCACAATCTTGACTAGGTCTGAACCTGAATAGTTTAATGTTCACTTATATCCTGGGTCCTGTCTGTATTTGCCCCACCCCAAAAAAATGACTCTCCCCTGGAGAACAAACTTTAATCGTAATAATAATTATGATGACAATAACTCCCACTTATCAAAAGTGAGGTAGCATAATGGAAAGAGTGATAGGTTTCCAGTAAGAGAACATGGGTTGATAAACCAGCTCTCCTACTTATCACTTAATGTCACCTTGAGGAAGTTCCTCAACTTCTCTGGGTTTCAGATTCCTCAAGTATAAAATGAGGGAGTTGAATTCAATACTTCTCAAGTCCCTTCCACTCTAAAAGGATGAAGCTAGTGTTTCAGGGATTAAACAGTGTAAGAACTCCAGTAGAGCAAGTACTGCAAAGTATTCATTTCCCCATTTTCCAGGTGAGAAACTAAAGCTCAGAGAGATAAATGACAAGCCCATAATGGCACTAAGGATATCAAATGTGGTCATCCCACCTTATTCATCTCTAGGCTCAACCCATTCTTATGTAGGAAAAATCATCCATCTGAATATTCAAAACTCATGAATTTTTTCCAGACATTATATAGAATTCAAGTAAAAGTTCTGACCATTCTTTCATTCAACAAGTATTTATTGATGATTCACTATTTCATTGCAGTATGATATGCATTTTTTCTAATTTAAGATTTTATTTTTCCCTAATTACCAATAAAAAACAATTCTTCACATTTGTCTTAAAAAAATTGAGTTCCAAATTCTCTCCCTCCCATTCTTCTTTCCTCATTGAGACAGAAAATCATGAGGCAGCTAGGTAGTGCAATAGTACCAGGCCTGAAATCAGAAAAACCTGAGTTCAAATCTGATCTCAGACACTTAACACTTATCTGGATGATCTTGGGCAAGTCACTTAACTCCATTGCCTTACCAAAATAAATAAAGGGCAAAATATTTTATATAAATTATACATGTGCAGTCATGCAAAACATATTTCCATGTTAGTCATGCTGTGAAAAAAAGACAAAAAAAGTTAAAAAATAAAAGAAGTAATGAAAGAAGAATGTTTCAATCTGCATTCAGAGGATAGTATTTTTCATCATAAATCCTTTAGAATTATCTTGGATCATTATATTGTTGGCAATAGGTAAGCATTCTCAGTTGATCATCATACAACATTGCCATTACTATATACAATGCTCTACTGTTTATGTTCATTTCAGTTTTTCACCAGTTCATTTAAGTCTTTCTAGGCTTTTCAAAGAGCACTCTGAACAATATTTTTAATATAAATTTATTTGCATGTTTTCTAATTGCATGCAGAGATAGTTCTCAACATTCATTTTTGGTAAAATTGAACTTCATATTTTTTCCTCTCTCCCTACTTACTCTCCCCTCTCCCCTTGACAGTGAGTAATCTGATACAGGTTAAACATGTATAAATATGTTAAACATATTTCCATATTAGACATACTGGGAAAGAAAAATCAGAACAAAAAGAAAAAAAAATCATGAGAAGGAAAAAATAAAGCATAAAACAAACTTTAAAAATGGAAAAATAGAAGGCTTCAGTCTGCATTCAGATTCCATAGCTCTATCTCTAGATGTGGATAGCAATTTTCCATCATAAATCCTTTAGAATTGTCTTTGATTATTGCGCTGCTGATGAGAGTTAAGTCTATCATAGTTAATCATCACACATTGCTGCTGTTAATGTGAGTAATATTCTCCTGGTTCTGTTCACTTCATTCAGCATCCGTTCATTTAAATCTTTCTAGACTTGCTGAAGTCCACCTGTTCATAATTTCCTACTGAACAATAGTACTTTATCACCTTTATATGCCACAATTTGTTCAGTCATTCCCCGATTGATGGGGAATTTCTAGTTCTTTGTCACTACAAAAAGAGCTGCTATAAATATTTCTGTACATGTGGATCTTCCTCCTTTTTTATATCTTTGGAATACAGACTTAATAGTGGATTTGCTGGATCAAAAGCATGCAAAGTTTATTATCCATTGGACATAGATCCCAATTGTTCTCCAAAAGAGATGGATTAGTTCACAACTCCATGAACAATGCATTAATGTCCCAGTTTTCACCTCCAATATTGATCATTTTCCTTTTTTGTCATATTGACCAATCTGGTAGGTGTGAGGTGGTAACTCAGAAATGTTTTTTCTAATCAATAATGGTTTAGAGCATTTTTTCATATGATTATAGATAGTTTTAATATCTTCGTCTGAAAATTGCCTGTTCATTGGCTTTGACTATTTATCAGTTGGAGAATGACCTGTATTCTTATAAATTTCACTCAGTTCTCTCTATATTTTAGAAATGAGTCCTTTATCAGAAATACTAGCCTAAAATTGTTTCTCGATTTTCTGCCTTCCTTTTAATCCAAGCTTCATTGGTTTTATTTGTGCAACCCCTTTTTAATTCAATGTAATCAAAATTATCCATTTTGCATTTTATGATGTTCTCTATCTCTTCTTTGGTCATAAACTCCTCCCCTCTCCTTATATCTGACAGATTAAACTATTCTTCATTCTTCTAATTGACTTAGGGTTTCACCCTTTATGTCTAAATTCTGTACCCATTTCAACCTCATCTTGCTACAGGGTGTGAGATGTTGGACTACACCTAATTTAAGTAATACTATTGTCCAGGTTTCCTGACAATTTTTTGGCAAATAGTGAGTTTTTATCCCAGAAGCTGAATTATTTGGGTTTATCAAATGGTAGATTACTATAGGCATTTGCTACTGTTTGTTTTGTACCTATTCTATTCCACTGAGGCACCATTCTTTTTCTTAGCCAATATCAAACAATTTTGATGACAGTTGTTTTGTAATATAATTTTAGATCTGGTATGTCTTTCTAGGCCACCTTCCTTTGCGTTTTTTCAATATTCTTGACCTTTCTGTTACTATATTTCTACCCCTAAAATTTTTTTGAAAATTTGATTGATATTACACTGAATAAATAATTTAAGTAGAATTGTCATTTTATCATATTGCCTACACATCATTTCTTATGGCACAATAGTATTCTATCACAATCACACTCTGCATGGTTTTATAGCCTTTTGGAAATTGTTCCAAATGCTCTTCAGAATGGTTAAACATTTATACAATTTCACCAATAGTGCATTAGTGTCTAATTTTTCTCACATCCCCTTTAACATCTGTCATTTTCCTTTTTCTGTCATATTATCCAATCTGAAAAGTGTGTGGGGGGGTAATCTCTCATTTATTAATTTATTTAATCATTCATTCATTCACTATTTTGAATTTTGTAAGGCAATTGGGTTAAGTGACTTGCCCAAGGACATGTGGCTAGTAAGTATCAAGTGTCTGAGGTCACATTTGAACTCACGTTCTCCTGATTCCAGGGCTGGAGCTCTAGCCACTGTGTCACCTCACTGTCACCTAGCTGCCACCTAGCTGCCCCTTCTGTGTTTATGTAATTATTAAGTACCTGCTAAGTAATCTTAGTAAGTACATCTTTCCTACCCACCATCATGTGCCAGAGACAGTAAACAGATGTAATCTTGAAGAATTAGATCTGGAAGTTTGACTTCCCCATGGCATGAGTGACTCTGCTCAAACATCCCCTCATACACTTCTCCCCTCTAGGAAACTCCATACCTGATTTTGCACAGTTATGTAAATGAAAGGAAGGGAGATAAGGAAGGGAGAATTGGGAAAATTAAAAACATGCCAGGCCAGGCAGCTGATTCAGGCTTTAAGGAACCAGAACCAAAACCCCAACTTATCTCCTTCTCAGGGCAGTGATACCATTTAGTGATCCTTATATCTCTCAGCTCAAGAAGACTGAGAGAACCCTACCACTCTTGAGAGCTGAGAAAGCCTTGAATAATCTATGCATTTGTGAAAAAGGAAGGAATAGAAAGTATGTATGAGGAAAAACAAGAAAAAAAAAGGATGAATAATCATAATATAAAGAGGAAAAAATATTCAATAAAATCTCTAGCAGATGAATCAAGAAAGAAGAGGGGGAAATGAGTAAAATTTCCAAGAAAATTCAAAGTGGGGGGGGGGGTGGGCCAGAGTGAAGATGGCAACAAGATTAGATTGTGTCTTAGGCACTCTTTCATAAAACTTATAAGCTAAGGACTCTAACTAAATTTTCGAGAGACAGAACCCACAGAGGACCTAGTGAGGCAATTCTACTACTCAAGGTAACCTGGAAAAGAGCAAAATGGCTCTGCTCCCCGGGGTTGGAGGGCCAGCCTGCCAGAGGGGTGGCCCACCAGAGGGAAAAAGCTTCAGCCTCCCAGAGGCAGCCCCAGGGCGCTGGGAGCCACAGCTCACAGCAGCGAGGGAGTTTCCTGAGCTACACCCCGGGGAGCACCAGACACAAACTGAGGGAACAGTGGGGGTCCTCTGCCGGAGCAAGCACATGACGGCCAGCCCTCAGGGCACACAGAGAGTGGCAAAACATAAGCAGGTGGAGCCGGTAAGCAGGAGCCCCCAGGGCATGAGCCCATTGAACCTAGGGAGGGGAGTGAAGAGAGATTACTGAGCTCTGTCCTCTACCCCTGGAACAAGACTCTGCGGCTCTGACCACATTCAGATCCTGATCACAGTCCAGGTTCCCCCCATAGAACAGGAGGACCCCCTCCACCTCAGCTCCATGGCAGAGGGGGGTGCATATGGTCACTCACAAACCAGGAGGGAGGACAGAGCTTCACACACTGAGACCCTTGTGGGAGTATCCCAAAAGCTCAGGAAGCACCCCAAAACCAGGCTCAGGATGGGAAAATGAGCAAGCAGAGAAACAAGAGGAACACCATTGAGAAATATTTTGCATATGAGCCCAAGAAGGATCAAAATACTCAGTCTGAAGATGAGGAAGCACAAGCTCCTGCATCTAAAGACTCCAAGAAAAACAGAAATTGGGCTCAGGCTAGGACAGAGCTCAAAAAAGACTTTGAAAATCAAATGAGGGAGTTAGAAGAAAAACTGGGAAAAGAAATGAGAGGGATGCAGGAAAAACATGAAAATGAAGTCAGCAGCCTAGTCAAGGAAATCAAAAAAAAAATGCTGAAGAAAATAGCATGCTAAAAACTAGCTTAGGCCAAATGGATAAAACAGTTCAAAAGTTATTGAGGAGAAGAATGCTTTAAAAAGCAAAATTGGCCAGATGGAAAAGAGATAAGAAAACTCTCTGAGGAGAACAAATCCTTCAGACAAAGATTAGAACTCAGGGAGATTGATGAATTTACAAGAAACCAGAACTCAATACTTCAAAACCAAAAGAATGAAAAATTAGAAGAAAATGTGAAATATCTCATTGAAAAAACAACTGATATGGAAAACAAACTTAGGAAAGATGATTTAAAAATTATTGGAATACCTGAAAGTCATGATCAGGAAAAGAGCCTTGACATCATTTTCAAAGAATTACTACAGCAAAATTGCCCTGATATTCTAGAAGCAGAGGGCAAAATAGAAATGAAGAGAATCCACAGATCCCTCTGAGAAAGAGATTCCCAAAAAACCAACCCCAAGGAATTTTATAGCCAAATTCCAGAACTCCCAAGTCAAAGAGAAATATTGCAAGCAGCCAGAAGGACACAGTTCAAATATCGTGGAGCTGCAGTCAGGATCATACAGGACTTAGCAGCAACTACATTGGAAGCTCATAGGGCTTGGAATATAATATACTGGAAGGCAAAAGAGCTTAGAATGCAACCGAGAATCAACTACCCAGAAAAACTGAATGTTCTCTTCCAGGGGAAAAAGATGGACTTTCAATGAACCAGGGGAATTTCAAATGTTCCTGTTGGAATGGCCAGAGCTGAACAGAAGGCTTGATCTTCAGATACAGGACTCAGGTGAAGCATGGAGATTGGAGGAGAGGGGGGAAATATGAGGGACTTAATGAGGATGAACTGCATGTATTCCTGCATAGAAAAATGATACTGATAATATTCATGTGAAACTTCTCAGTTAATAGAGCAGGTAGAGGGAGCTTTTGTAGTTGAAGCATAGGAGAAAGCTGAATTTGAAGATAAAATATGGTGTAAAAATGGAGTCAATAGAAAAAATGGAAATGTAATGGGAGAAAGAAAAAGGAGAGGAGGAAGAGGCCAAGATATTTCATATAATAAGATTTTTCTTTATTACAATGAGCTGTTGCAATGATATGGAAGGGGGGAAGGCAAAGGGGAATGAGGGAACCTTTGCTCTCATCAGAGGTGGCTGGGAGAGGAAACAGCATATATATACTCAATGGGGTATAGACATCTGGAGTAAGAAGGGGGGGGACAGGGGGGAAGGGGGATGATGTGAGTGATGGAGGAGAGGATGGACCATGGAGGGAGAGTGGTCAGATATAACACATTTTCTTTTTTGACTTCTTGCAAGGGGCTGGGATTGAAAGGCCTGTCCAGGACCATAGGGCCAGGTGGATGTTGGGCCTAAGGGGTGGTATGGGGGCTCAGGACCACTTGGCCCCAGAGCCAGGGATCTGTCTGCTGCACCACTCAGCTACCCTACAGCAGAGTCAGAGTGAAAGGAGAGAGAAAATATAGTACATGGTAGTGAAGAAATACGAAAGGAGGGAGTTGCGATCAGCAATGGCAATGGTGGAAAAATATGGAAGTAACTTTTGCCATGGACTTATCATAAAGAATGTGATGCACCGGTGACAGAGTTGTTGGTGTTGGGACAAAGAATGAAGCACATTTTTTATTATTATTACTTTTTTGGGGGGGTGCAGGGCAAATGGGGCTGGGTGGCCTTTCTGGGGCCACATAGCAGGGTGATTGTTGGGTGTCTGAGGCCAGATTTGGACCCGGGTGCTCCTGGATCAAGGGTCAATGCTCTGTCTGCCACCCAGTCACCCCTACTATTACTACTATTTTATTTTATTTGGGGTCTTTTTTTCTTTTTTTGGTTTTTGCAGGGCAGTGATGTTCGGGTGGCTTGCATGTCCCACGGCTGGGTGATTGTTGGGTGTACGGGGCCAGATGTGGGCTCAGGTGTTCATGGCTCTAGGGCTGGTGCTCCATCCATTGCACTACCTGGCCATACCTACAATTATTACTATTATTTTTTAATTTTAATTTTTTTCTCTCCCCTTTATCGCTCAAGCGAGTCTATATTTATGGGGGGAAGGGGTATTTTGTTTACTCTTAAACAATAATATTTTATTAATGTATAAAAAAACACTATTTGTACAAAATGAGAATAAATATTAAATTAAAAATAAAATAAAATAAAAATATATACCAACTAAAAAAAGAAAAAAGATATATTAGGAAATAATGTATACTTGTCACTCTGTTGATTGGTAATTAAATTTAATATAATGGTGTTTAATGTGCCCACTCTGGGTTATAATGGATATGCAAATAATAAAATCCTACTGATATTAAAAAAAAAGAAAATTCAAAGGAGAGTTAGAAAAGATAATGTGAAGAGAATCAATAGTACCTGATAAGTGGCAGAATCCTCTGGACTTTGAAGGCAGGGACTGTTTCATTTTTGTCTTTGTATCCCCATGGCTGAGGACACGCTTAGTAGTAGATGATTGCTAAGTATTTGTTGAATTGAATAGATTTGAATTATAGACATTATTAATTCCTTTGTCTTCTCAATAAAATATCAAGTTACAATTAGCTACAACATCTTAGACTGACCATTTTTGGTTTTGAATCACTGCTCCAGCACAATCAATTACTCCATATCTCCTACCCTTCAAAGATAATGTTTGCTGAGGAGGGGGAAGGATAATTTCACCTTGAAAGTGAAGAAATGAGGAATTCAGTGATATATAACTGGGTTCCTAAGCATTTTAGATAACATTTACTCTATCTGTTTTAGAAATCAACTGCCTATAACAAAACAAGGAGAACCAGGAAAATTCCCACTCCAAATTATTTTCCCACCCATACAAATCATTGGAAATTCCTTTGAGTAAAATTCTACTTTGTAGAAAAATCATAATTATTGGAAAGGTTAGTCCCATAGAACACTTATTGCTGAGCCTCAAACTGCTTGAATCATGTCAGTCCCTTATTGAGATCACTTGTAAGGAATGGAATGGAAAGGAATGGAAATTTTATTTATGGAGGCAAGAGAGAGATATCTTTGGTCTTGGAATGGAAAGGAATGGAAATTTTATTTATGGAGGCAAGAGAGAGAGAGATATCTTTGGTCTTGGGCACCAACTGGTGGGAATTGGAGAAGGAAAGATGAAGCAAAAAAGGTTATAGGTGAATGGGAGAGGACTTTGTAGCTTTATCTGGGAACTGAGAGTTTTTGAAGATTTCCTTCGTACTACCTTTGACGTTATGAAATGCTTTTGCTCACAAATTCCTGAGTTTGGGATATAAATACTTATTTTAGATCTAGAAGCTAATCTAGATGCTCCAGTCTGGTTCTGTGTCTCCTAATCTTCATTTCCAGCAGTGTAGAAAGAAAAAAAAAGAAGAGAGAGTTTAGGATATGTTCCCACCACTTTCCAGTGGGGAAAAAAGTAGAAGAAACTATTCTATTCTCATGCCCCATGACCATCTTTACCTTGCTACATCTTTATTATGGACAATCAAATATTACCCAACTGAAGAGGATTTCTCCAACCTATTAACCACAATTGTTGAAATTCCATGAATTAGGGAAATAAAAAGAATACTTAATTCCTAAAAATGCCATTTTACAATGCAGCAAAGCTAAAAAGCAATATAGAGAATTGCTTTATGAGATACCAATGTGAAATAGCAGGAAAATGTGACTTTAAAATATCTAGAGAGAAGTGAAATGGAGTTCATTTTTTTTAACTGAAATTAGAGGTTCTGAAATTGATACTCAAATGCTGACCTTGTATATCTACTACCTGTATGATCCTTAACTTCTGTTTGCCTCAGTTTCCTCAATATAAAATAGGGAAACATATTCAAATGCTGACCTTGGATAATGTTTGCTTTCATTCTCAAAGAAGACCAAGACTTGAGGGAGGTGATGCCATGACAAGCACATAAATTGGATTTGAGTGAGAGGGATGCTGTGCTAAGTCACTATACTCACTTTCTCCTCCTGAGTTCTCTGAGTACAGTAGCCCGATATGAATCAGGAAAACTGAAGATGGCCCTGGATGCAAGACAATCAAAGTCAAGTGACTTGTCCAGGGTACATAGCTTGTTAGTGTTAGTTATCTGAGACCAGATTCAAACTCTGGTCCTCCTGACTCCAAGGCCAGTGCTCTATCCACTGTACCACCAAATCCAGTCTCTGACACTGTGTGTCCTTGGGAAAATCCATGGGGCATATGAGTCAATGAGACTGAAAGGAACAAGTGAGCTAGCAAAGAAAAGAATAAAAACAGAGGTTCATGATCTCCAATACTGGGCAAGCAGCTCTGTGTCCTGAGCTTATGTTGCCTGCTGCATATGGACACTCACAGGCATGGGTTTGCAGATGTGGCCATGAGATTAAGGAGAGGCATAATCCTAAATATCCAGGGCATTTGAATCCATCAGAGTCAGAGACAGGGCAGTGTTTTTACACATAATTCTTAGGGTTGAAGAGGAAAAAAATGATGAGTCTGCCAGATATGGTTCTTATTAAACACTTCCCAGTTAGCAATTAACCTTAGGGCCCTTACATAATCCTTCACTAAGCAATGAACCTTCTCGCCCCTGGGTAGACTAAATTCTGGTAATGGTCTAAACTTAGCTATTCTTACCTTGAAAGGCTCTAAGACCTTGCCACTTCCCCTACTTCCCCTTTGTACTGGTTCAGACCAGGGTCAGAGCATTCACATACAGATAAACAAAAAAGAAAGTTTTATCAAACCACAAGGTCAGAGATAATCAAGAAGAAAGCACATAGCCCTCAACATCTAGCAAACTGAGAGACATGATAGCACTTAGGGAAAATGTTAAATAGTTGTTTTAAAGAATTTCTTAAATTTGATTTTTTTCTGTTCTTAGAAATAAATCTGCCTGCAATTCAAAGGAATTTATCTAAAATGCAAACAGAAGGTGTATTAGGCAGAATGACAGGTTCTAACAGCTGCCTGATCTGGATGCAAAATATTAAGGAAAGAAAAATACTCATTATTCTGGAGGCTCAAAGACATTTTCAGTTCATTCCAACACTAACAGGTCCCCCTGTGGCCTTGTAAAAGTCACTGAATTGGAATAAAGTAAGGTAAGCAACAGTTTCATCTTCACAGTGCCGTGTAAAATATACACATTAACAAGCAGTTTGGTGTGATTTTTCTTTCTTTTGTTCTCTTCTCCTGGCTCCCATTGCTCTGTTCTTGGCTTTGTTCTCCACCATATCTTTGATAGGAAGGTAACTAGAATTGCCCATTGCCTGTTTGCCACCTATTATTCCCCATCCTTAGAGATCACTTAGAATAAGGACAAGCTGTTTGTGTGGAGTGGAACTGGCCCAAAGCAGTGTCTTGGTCTCATGGGGTCTGGTGGTCTAGCTATAAAACACCCCTATTACAAAGCAGGACAAAACTGGTCCATTTTGCAAAGGGCACAAAATCAAGTGAGCCTCCTAGACAAATGTGATGTCATAAAAAAGAGCACTGGATTTAGAATCACAAAACTTGGGTTGGTCTCAGCCCTTCTATTTACTAGTTACATTATTAGCACACAAAACACTTAAGAACTATAACGAAGAGGAAACTGAGGAATAGATTTATATTCTGTCTATTCTAGCAGAATATATCTATGGTTCTATACTCATGCTGCAAAGGTGAGATTGGGAGTCTCATCATCCCTGAAAGTGCTCCATAGGCATTCCTAGCTTCCATTGGATAGCACTGATCATTTTTTCAAAACTTCCCAAATCCATCTGATTTCTTATATTCTTGGAGTCTGTGGTAACTAATCTCATTCACCACACTCTCTCCCTCTCTTTCTCTCTGCCCTCTTGGTCTTCTCCCTTCTCTCTCCTTTCTTCCTTTCTCTTCCTTCTCTTCCTCTCCCTCTTCTCAGTGTAGGGCACTACAGAAAATAATATCTTTTTATCAAGGCAGATCAGCACTTACTCTGCCACTGATAGACTTAAAGTTGAATGGTCATTGAGAGGGTGAGTGATATACCCAGGTCTCTAACATGATTCTGGGTCCTGATGTGACAAAACTTGAAGCCACTCACATCTTCCTGAGTCAAAGCCCAGTTCTTGAGCCCCTGCAACAGACTCTGCTTACAGAAGTACTTAAAAAGTCTGCCTGGTTCGACTTCATGGTGCCCAATCCAACTTCTCTCCCTAAGTTACAGTCAGAAAATAGGTTGAATTAGGACATTCGGAGCATTTTCATCTTAGCACCTCAATCTGCAAATAATCACCAAATGACTGATTCCTGGGACATACAAGGGTTTACATTTAAAACAAGATTAAATGAAAGGATGAAGGTGTTTAGCTGGGCATGACTTCAGAGGTTTGTGGTTATTATTTTTTTAACTGCTATCCATCCCCATAATACAGAACTCAAGCTGATCACCAGCCGAGATCAAGATGAATGCTTTCCCTAGAAACAGCAGTGCACAATTGAGTAGGTGGATTTGGCAGCAGAATAGAAGGAACTACATGCTGAAGGAGAATCAAGAGGCCAAGACTCACTGTCACTTTGGCCAAGACATTTGCCACTTTCAGCTTAGATTTTAAATAGTACTCCCTTCTACATCTGACCTCCAAGAACTTTGTATTTCACACACACACATTTATTGTATTCTGCTTTGTATTCTAGTTATTTCTCCCTTTTCCCCTACTTCCATCTAGATTGTAAGCTACTTGATGGTTGGGACCCAGGCTGCACAGGGTGTCCCAAAAGTCTTGATGTAGTTTTCTAGAAGCATGGTGTTTTAAAATGCAATAAGATTTTTAGGACACCCTGTATTTATTTATTTCCACCAGTACCTTTTGCAATAGATTACACACATTAAGAATTTATTAATATTTCCTGATCAAGACAATTTCAAGTAAGAATGATAAGGTCTTAGTAGGAAGTGCTCATTTCACCATAGAGTTTATGATAGCAAAGGAAAGAATGTCAGAGCATTATCAGACATGTATCCTAGACTTTAGGAATTCAATAGATGGGCTTGATCCATTGACCAAAGATGTTGAAAGAGAATATAGCTCTAGAGGGATCAGAGGTTCTCAAACTGGATCATCATAATTTCAGTGAGAAAGGATAGTCACATTTAAGAAAATTAATGTGGTGACATAGAAGCTCTTCTGAGCTCAGATTTAAAAGGACATAAATGAAAGATGGAAGGAGAGGCACATAACTAAAGAAGGATAACAGATCCTAAAGTAGTAAGATGGTTTAATGTTAAGGATGAGTCGGGTTTTATGAAAAATGTTAAATACAAGAAAAAGGGGCTTTTTAAGTAGGTTTTGAATATACCTAAAAAGAAAGTCTTAGTCCATTGCTTGAGACAGATGGAAGAATATTGACAATTAACAAAAAGAAGATAGAGTTGTTTAGTTTCTGTGTTGTTTTTGTCTTCTTCATCATGGATAAAGGGCTTCCAAACAGGAGGTTGCTGTTATTGATGCTGTTGTTTTCCCTTCATTCTGAAAAATCAAGGAAGATCCAGAATTCTCTTTACATTTGAATCTCAAGGAATGTGAGAAGATAATGTTTTCTGTAACTGTCTTAATGTGAGTCCAAATCTCTGGTCTTAGAATTATTATATTTTCCAAGGTGCTGAAGGGAAAACAGAAGTCATAGACAAATGTGGATAGCACAAAATATAGAACTCAAATGACAGAGCACTAACTAAAGAGGGGAAAATCAGTTTAATATGGCTTCATCTAGTCAGTCAGGCAACTTGAGTCAGTTTAATGTCAGAAGAAATCCTCACACACGAGCATTGCAGTCACAAAATGAAACTACATCAAAATTATTGCCTTTCCAAAGAAATTTGCACACCACTGTAGACATAGTCTGTCTTGATTTCAGCAAGAAATTTGACAAAGACTCACGTAGTATCCTAAAGTTAAGGTGGTGATATATAAGCTGGGCAATAATGCCCCCAGGTAGATTCAAAGCAATTTGAACAGCCCTACCAAAAGAGTGTTGATTAATGGTTTGGTGTCAATGTGTAGGAAGGTCTCTAGTGAAATATCCTTGGTCCTGTCTGGTCTAATATTTTTAGCAATGATTCACATGAAGATAAAGAAGGCATGCTTATCAGATTTTTTGATAACACAGAGTGAGGAGGGTCAGCTAATACCGTAGTTGATAGAATTGGGATTCAAAATGATCTTGACAGGCTAGAACACTAGGCCAAAACCAACAAAATTAAATTTAACAGAGAGAAGTGTTAAGATCCCTATATTGATGTTCAAGAAAAAAAAGAGGTATTCTACTAGAGTTGGAGAAGATCTGATTTGGCAGAAATTCATATGGAAAAGATCAAAGGGTTTTGTGAGCATGGGCAGTGGATAAAGTGCCAGGCTTGAAGTCAGGAAGAATCATTTTCCTATGCTCAAATTTGGCCTCAGCCCCTTCCTAGTTATGTGACCCTGAATAACTCACTTAGCCTTGTTTTCCTCAGTGTTCTCATTTGTAAAAGTGCTAGATGGCAAACCACTTCAGTATTTTGGCCAAGAAAAATCTGAACAGTGTCAAGAATCCAATATGACTGAAAATGACTGAAAAACAACAAAACTCAATATAGAATGTAACAAAGTTCCTCAAAAAGTTAGCAGAATCTTAAGCTATATCAATAGATGTATGGAAATAAGATAGAGGAAAGTAATCTTCCAGATGTGCCCTGAAATATTAAGTTTAAATCAAGAGTGCCACATTTTAAAGAGAGAACTTGACAGACTATAGTGTTTCTAGAAAAGAGCAGCCAAGATGGTGACAGTTCTAAGAGAATTCACCCAATGACTGTTTGAAGAATTGAAGGTCTTTGCCAAGTTACTAAAAAGTCAATAAGACATATCAGTTCTCTGTATTGGAAGGGATTTTAAGTCATCTAATCCAACATTGACATGTCCAGGAATACTTTTTAAAACATGCGCAAGTGCTCATCTAGCCTCCTATTGAATACCTCTAGCAATAAGAAAAACTTGCTACCCACCTGGATTTCCTATTCTATATTTAGGTATCTCTAAATATTGGGAAGTGTTTCTTTATATGAAGAAGAAATTTGTATCTCTATGATCTCCCATCAATCCATGGGATTATAAATTTAAAGTTGGAAGTATCCATAGGAGCAACTGAGTCCTACAATCAAGTAAACAGGCAAAGAGAGGTTAAGTAACTTTTTATTGTCTATATCTTATTGGCAAGTTTCCCCCCTCTCATTAGATTTAAATAAACTTGAGGGCAAGGGACTATCTTTTTCCCTATTTTTTATCACTAGCACTTAGAATAGTACTGATTTGTTTGGTTATTAATGTTTCTATATCAATTCATTTATTTAAGTGTGCAGTTATAGTAGGCACTTAATGAATGATTATGGATTGATTGACTGATTTCCCAGAGTCACAAGACTTGTAGGTGTTTGAGGCAAGATTCAAACTCAAATCTTTCTGTCTCTAGATTTGGCATTCTGTCCAATGTACCACCACCTAGTTGGCCTTGAGCAGAAAGTTTAAATGACTTTCCCAACAGGTAGTCAGTATATGTTATGATGATGTTGATGTTTGTCCTTCTTTCTCCAAGAAGACCATGACACCAGGATGATGCCATGACATGTAAATGAATTGGATTTGAGTGAGGGAGTACTGTGCTAAGTCACGAGTTTCACTTTCTCCTCTAGAGTCATCTGGGTCCAGTGACCAGTCAGGATGACTGGAGATGGCCCTGGATGTTAGGCAGTCAGGGTTAAGTGATTTACCCGGTCACAAAACTAGGATTAAGTGTCTGAAGCTAGATTTGAATTCCTGTCCACCTGACTACAAGGTCAATGCTCTATCCACTGATGGCTCAGTAGCTAGAGCACTGGCTTCAGACATTTGCTACCTATGATGCTAGGCAAGTCATTCAATCTCAATAGTTTCCCCTGCCAACAAAAACAAAGGAACAAAGAATAGATGTTCCTGAGGAATATGACAGGGTGAGGAGGGTTGGGGTGGTGTCATGGACAAGACTTGAACCTAGTCTGAAAGTAAGAACCCTCTCATCATTCAGGCAGCTCCATAATGGAACCTTGCTGACTTCCGGCATACTGAGGAAGTCACTGGTTGTGTTCACGCAGAGATGTATCATTCTCTGTCAGAGCTATTGGGGAGAAAGCAATCAGTGTTAGCCTCTCAGGTCCTTCTGACTCTCCTGTCCCACAGTTCTCAAAGACCTAGTAGGACCAGGATAGAAGCAGCATCTCCTTGGCTTGCTTTGCCTTGCCTTGCCAAATACAAGTATTATTCTTTCAGTTTCCCTTTTCTGGGTTGCTATTCAACTCAATTTTATCATGCCCATATGTAAGCTTTTTCTATGTATATCATTCAAACTCCTCAGCTATCATTGAAAATCTCCTAAGCTCAATGTCAGAATGACCTGATTTGTAAAGTGGGAAAATGGAGCATATTGCTATTCCAGAAGGCACTTTGAAACACCAAGGGGATAAAAAAAAGTGATAAAGGGGGGAAATGCCTTCTAAAATAAAAGTATTTAGTCATCTATTCCTAATACTAAATGGTACCACCCAAAAGGAGCAATTAAAAAACGTTTGAACTGTCCATTGTGAACTGAGCCTATGCAAAGAAAGAGATGGGCACTGGAAAGGGACCAGACTTGGGATTCCTTAGAAACTGGGTATTAGGCTTCCTCATCTGCTATTCCCAGATGAGGAAACTCCCCCCTCCAGTGATGTCCAATCTCTTCTCTACAACCTATAGACTTAGAGAAGTCCTAGAAGGGGAGGGAAGGGAACTAGCCTTTAATGCCTGCTATGGGCTAGGCTCTGGGTTAGGTGCTTTACAAATATTATTCCATTTGATACCTAGAGCTATGAGAAGCCAAGGTCCCAAAACCAGTACAGTCATCCCTTACACAGCCTAAATTTCCATATATCACAGGTCAGCATAAGAAATTAAATGGAAAAATACTTAATCCAAATTTTACAATGTATCTGTAAATTCTCCAAGAAAGAAAAGGAAGAAGAAAAAAATTAAATTTCTTCTCTGGTATGAGATCATTTTGGGGGAAGGGAGAAAGGGAGGGGAGTATTGTGCCCTTAATCCTCTCAATGTGAAAGGTTATCCGCGTCACAGACAAAACTTGAATCCAAGTCTTCCTGACTTCTCTAAATCCCTTCCCTAGGTCATGCTGCCTTTTGCAATTATTAACTACTGAATATTAAATACTAATATCAATATATTATATTTTATGCAATTTGCTAAAATTTACACAGAACTTGCACATCTATTATCTCATTTAATTACCACAATACTATTGCCTACCCTCTGAGATTATCTTCAATTTATCCTGCATATACCTTATTTATACATAGTTATTTGATGTCTCTCCCATTAAAAAGCTATCTCCTAAGAACAAGTATTTTGTTTTTGCCTTTCCTTTCAACTACAGTGCTTAGCACAGTGTCTTGTATATAAGATGCAATAACATGTGCTTACTGAGTTGACTTAAAAATCATATGAGGTAAGAAAGGTAAGAAAGACAGATATTAGCAGTTCCATTTCACAAATAAGGAAACTGAGGCTCAGAGAGGTTAAATGTTCATACAGTTAGTAAGAGAAGAGACATAGCCAGAATTGAACTTCGCTAGGACTTTTCACTCTTATCTCCACAAAATGCATTCCTGAAACAAGCAAAATAAAATAAAATTCAAATGTAATTTTTGAACCACATGAATACATTAAGGAGATGAATCCATATATTTTTGTATAACTCCCACCTCCAAAAAAGTAGAGAATAAGGGAAGAAATGGTTAGTCCATGAAGAGTTCTGATAATCATGGAATCACCAATAATGCTGGGTTTTTGATAGGTAATTGATTGCTGTTTTTCCCTCTATTTTAAAATCATTAGTACTATAGGTGGAGTTGTAAATCAGTCCAAACATTCTGGAGTGCAATATGGAACTATGCCCAAAGAACAATAAAATGATCATACCCTTTGACCCAGCAATTCCAATACTAGACCTATATCTAGAAGAAATCATAAAAAATGGGATAAGTCCCACATGTTCCAAAATATTTGTAGCAGTTCTTTTTTGTTGTGGCAAAGAACTGGAAATTGAGGAGATGCTGCTCAGTTGGGGAATGGTTGAATAAGTTACAATAGATGAATGTGATGGAGTATTATTGTTCTATAAGAAACTGTGAATGGTCAAACTTTAAAGAATGCTAGAATGACTAATGGGATCTGATGCTGAGCAAAGGGAGCAGAACTAAGAGAACAATGTACACATTAACAACAACATTGTGAGTTGGTCAGCTATGATGAATGCAGCTTCTCTCAGTAGTACAGAGACCTGAGCAACCCTGGGAGACCTGTTATGCGACATCTAGATGAAAACAAAAAACAAAAACAAAAATCACAGAATCTGAATGAACACCTTGCTCACTTTTTTAAAATTTCTTTAATATTTTTTCCTTCCTATCTCATACTTTTCTTTCTTTTCCCTTGGTCCTAATTCCTCATCCACAAAATGACTAATGTGTAAACATGTTAAACACAATGCACATGTACAACATTGTTTACCACTGAGGGAACAGACAGGTACAGGAGGGTGAAAGAAAAGTGTGTAACATAAATATGCAAGTGGATGAATATTAAAAAGCTTTCCTATCATGTAATTGGAAAAATAAAATAAAATGTCAATCAAAAAAAAAAAAAAAACGTTGTATTGTTGTACAGTCACAGTCTTTAAAAAGCTTTAGAACTGTTGTTGGCTAATAGAATTTTAGTGTGTGTGTGTGTGTGTGTGTGTGTGTGTGTGTGTGGCTGGAAAGATACAAGTTTTTGGAACAAAAATTCATTATTTGACAAAACCTCCTAGGAAACTAGGAAAAAAGCATGGCAAAACCAGTTATAGGCTAACATTTCACACAGTATACCAAAATAAGGTTAAAATGGGTATAAGATTTAAACACAAAGGATGATACCATAAACACATTAGAAGAACATGGAATAGTTTGGAATAGTTTGCCCATAAGATAGAGAACCAAACAAAATTTATAAGAATGTCAGCTATTCCCCAATTGATAAATGGTTAAAGGATAAGAACAGACAGTTTTCAGACAAATAAAAGCTATAACCATATGAAATATGCCTTAGATCATCATTGATTAGAGAAATGCAAATTAAAACAAATCTGAAGTACCACTTCATAGCTATCAGACTCACAAATATGACAGAAAAGGGAAATGATAAATGCTAGAGGAAATGTGAAAAAATTGGGACAATAGTGTTGGTAGAGTTCTGAACTGACCAATTATTATGGAGAGCAATTTGTAACTATGCCAAAGGGCTATAAAACTGTTCATATCCTTTGACCCAGTAATACTAAGGTTTGTTTCTGAAAGAGATCAAAAGAAAAACAAAGGGAAAAAGAGCCTTTTGTAGAAAAATATTTATAGCAACTCTTTTTTTGTGGTGGCTAAAAACTGGAAGTTGAGGAGATGTACATCAATTGGGGAAATGACTGAACAAGTTATGATATATATGATTGTAATAGAATACTATTGTGATCTAAGAAATGATAAACAGGATGGGTGACTCAGAGCGAAGTGAGCAGAATCAGTAGAACTTCGTACACAGTAATAGCAATACTGTACAACAAAAAAACTGTGAATGATGTAGCTATTCTCAGAAATACAATGATCCAAGAAAATCCCAAAGGACTCATGATGAAAAATGCTATCCACCTCCAGAGGAAGAAGTAATAGTACCTGAAACAAAGCAAAACATAGTAATTTTTCAGTTTCTTTCTTTTGTTTTCTTTGCCTTCCTTCTTTCCTTCCTTCTTCTTTTTCTTTTTGAGTTTTCTTTCACAAAATGACTACATAAAAATGTTTACAATGTTCTTATATAATTCATATCAAATAACTTAGCATCTCAGGGAGAAGTAAGGGAGGAAGGGAGGGATAGAATTTGGAACTCAAAACTTAAAATAAAGAATGTTAAAATTGTTTTTTATAAGTAATTGAGATAAAATAAAACTTTATTTTAAAAAGAAAAGAAAAAAAAATTAAATTTGTCTTGGTGTCAACCCTCAAAGGACACAGTAGGAAAAACAAACCTTTTCTTCTGATGACCTCATGGCTCTAGTCTCTCATTTACTATAGAAGTAAACTGAAAACAAAGAAAATAGAGAATAATGCAATGATTTATTCTGAAATTTATTGATTTACCAAGTCAACAGCTGTTAAATGGCTATGGCTGGGGTCCTGGGCATCTTCAAACATTACAGCTTCTCTAGAAATTCTTACTCCTTGGCTGAGACAGAATATTGTATAAATTTAATTACAGTCAATAGAAGTTTTCATATGGAGACTGGTGACCACTTGTCAGGACTTTCTATTCAGGGATATGTTGACTTCTGAGACCCATTCCAGCTCTAGAATTTTATGATTCTTTGCCATTTTATGCATATGGGAATAACCTATATTTCATGACCTGACCAGAGGTATGCTTTAAATATTTAACACCTGGAAGAAGTAATGCACACATCAAAGTTTTTTTAAATGTATATACACTTTAAAGTTTAAACCGTATTATTAACATTTTTCTCTAATGCTTTCTTATGTCTAGACAATCATCAAAACAATAAATCAATCCCTGATTTGTAGTGTTAGCTTATTTCCAAGGTGTAAATGTTCACACTGAAAATTTAATTTAATCTGTCTCTGAGCAAATCCAAGCTGACTCCAGCACACCCTTCATTTCTTCTTATTTTGTTTCAAACATCATAAAGATTTTAGAAAGGAGCGAAGGAAAGAATGCTGAGGTACTATAAGGGATATTGGACCTGGGTTTTATAATTTCATTGCTGTAGGAAATTTATAGGGAAGGAAAGTCACTCTTCCCATGTGTTGGAAGCCACCACCTTCTTTGCAACTTAGTCTTAGAAAGTGTCTAGGGGCGGCTAAGTGGTTCAGTGGATAAAGTACCAGCCCTGAAGTCAGGAGTACTTGGGTTCAAATCTGGTCTCAGACTCTTAATAATTACCTAGCTGTGTGGCCTTGGGCAAGCCACTGCACCCCATTTGCCTGGCAAAAAAAAACTAAAAAAAAAGTATCTAGAGATTACTTAGAAAGTTGTCTACAGATTACTTAGAAAGTTATCTAGAGGCACTGGGAAGTTAAGGGACTTGTTAAGGGTCAAAAAGCCAGTAAATCTCAGAAACAAAACTTCAATCTAAGTCCCTTTGCCTTCAAGACCAACCTTTTCTATCCACTAAGTCACAATGCCTTTCATGCCCTCTCTAAATATGGGGATAATCTATATTTCATCGCAATCACATTGTTTCATTTTATTTCATGAGTTGCATTAGGAAAAAGAACAATGAATCATCATAGTATCACAAAAAAGGTACTGGAAAGGAAGTCAGAGATTTGGTTATTGAATTGTTTCAGTCATTTCTTCATGACCCCATTTGGGGTTTTTCTTGGCAAAGATATTGGAATGATTTACCTTCTCTGGCACATTTTAGAGATGAGGAAACTAAGGCAAACAGGGTTAAATGACTTGCCCAGATTAGTGTCTGAGGCTGAATTTGAACTCGGGTCTTCCTGATTCCAGGCCTGGCATGCTATCCACTGAACCATCTAACTGTCTGGGGAAGTCAGAGGACCTGATGATTACTACAGTGTGTTCATCTGCATATGGGAAAAATTGGACACTGACCCCTAAGGTTCCTTTTATCTCAAAATTTAGACTCTTTTGAACCTGTACAGATGATAAGATGGACCAGGCACAGGTCAAATGAGCAATAAGATAGGCATAGACTAAGCACCAATATTTCTGATCAAAAGAACCATGGGAAGGATTGCTTCTGATCAGACAGATCCTCTGTGGAGAATTTTTAAAAAGACTTACACAAGAATCACAGAGGATTAGGAAAATATGGATGTACTAGGAATCTACACCAGTGGATGGAGCCATCAGAACACAAGAGCTCAAGCTACATGTAAGCCTACACACACATACATACACACACACACACACACACAACATTGAGTCCTTTAATCTTAAAACTGAACTATACTAACTTATTACTACAGGACATTTGTGACATCATGAGAGAGTCAGAGTGACATAGTAGATAGAGACCTGAACTCAGAACCAGGAAGACCAAAGTTTTAGTTCCATATCTGACAAAGACCAGTCTTGGCAAAGACCCTTGACAAGCACTCAACCTCTAAACCCTCCAGGAAACTCTCAGGATTATAAGTTTTAGAGAAGGTGCTAATATCCATTGGTCCATGATATTGCCTCAGCTCTGAGCTCTCCATATCCATGAAATCCCAGATCTCACTCATACTCCTATCTGTCATTTATCTAGAACTTTAAAATTTTTGATTAAATACTTTTCTACACTCATTGTATCTGTATCTTCTCAACAATCTTGTTGGCAGCAAAAATACCAGATGTTGCTGTTATTGTTCAATCATTTATGATCTCTTTTTGAGGATTTTCTTGGCAAAGATATTGGAGTGCTTTGCCATTTCCTTCTCTACATAATTTTACAAATGAGAAACTGAAGCAAGCAAGGTTAAGTGACTTGCCCAAGGTCACTCAGCTAGAAAATGTCTGACGTCAAATTTGAACTCAGGAAGATCAATCTTCCTGATTTCAGACCCCCTGATCTTGGCAGACATTGCCATTCCCATATTATAGATGAATAAGACAAAAGAAAAACTGAGAGTAACAAAATGTAAGAACTGTAAGAGATTTTAGAGATCTACTGTTAATTTGAGTACAAGATCTCCTTTCATAGACATGGACACTAAAACCCACAAAAAAAAATGACTTATCCAAGATCACACACCTTGGCGGTGGCCAAGGCAGAGATGATCTCCAGGTCTTGTGTCTCCTGTCCAAACATCTTTCTGAATCATCACAGAGTCTCCTTGACATCTGAATTATAAAATAAAATACAATAAAACTCTCATCTAAGAAATTGTGTCCCTAGGATATATTGCAACTGACAGTAAATCTCAACATAAATTAATAATGAATTAATTCCGATATTAATATAATTTTCGATGTGGAAGGATGAAGTCTCTTTTTATGGGTATATTAGCACCACCTCGTGGTCAAGCAAGGAAAGAAACTAGCAAATACTACATATTGGGATGTGAAGATGATAAGCAATTCCATCTGTAATGATAGCCTGGGCAGGGATAGATTAGAAGGGGAACTACTACACCCCCCTTAGTTTCTTCATCTGTGAAATGACTTGCCCAAAGTCACATAAGCAAGAGTCTTAAAATGAGAGGCATAATACAGAATGACAGGGCTCTGCATAGATGTCATCAAGTGACAGTTACTATTGTGTATTCCATAGGGATTATTTTATCCCAGGTGTGTACTTATTCAGAGTGTACTAACTCACAAAACCAAAATGTTAAATTTTCAGTGTGAATATTTCTACCTCAGAAATCAGCAAATGTGGCAAGTTAGACTCACTGTTTTGTTGATTGTCTAGCCATAAGAAAATAAAATTAAACTTAAAAGTACATTCTGTGTATATTTTTTTCAAGAGAGCCAGTGGTTAAATGTTTACTAGCCCATCACAAGTTGGGATGTTCTGTCCATATTCTGAGTCTTATAATATCTCCCAAGATAAATCCTAAAATAAAAGTAATATTATATGAAGTATGAAGCTTGGCAAAATGGCCATAAAGGAGTTAACAGGTCTGAAAACCTTACCTGATGCTATTGTAAAAAAGAAAAGAAAGATGAGAGGCCCAGAAAAATCAAAGAGCCGGGAGCAAGATCCAGGCAAGAAATGCTTTCAGATGTCAGTCTAGAATGGTTCACCTTGAAATTTACTATGAAAAGGGTGAGAGTCACAGGGAATTCACCTTTCTTTTAGGATCAGAAAACAAAATGTACAAGACTTTGGCATTACTTGACCTCACAGGCAGATCTTTGAGGAAATTATCAGTACAATACCATGTCTGCATTGAATAAATGTCGTTGTGATGCCAATACTGTCCGATGCATTGGATGCCTCTATGGTCATTTGGAATTGCTTATGGAATACCAATGTGATGGTAACTTGTTATTCTTTAAACTATAAGTTCCTTGAGAGTAGGGACTGAGCATTTTTGTCTTTGTTTGTATTCTCAGAGGTTATTCTAATATCAGTGTTTAATAAATATTTGTTGATTGATTGACAACAAGGTCAGAAAAGGTTACTGGATTTCTTGGAGTCACCAAGCAGAAGCCTGACCCCATATAAATAAAAGACAAGTTCACTGTCTCTAGCCAGAGAAAAATCTACCTAGGAGGAACTAAAAAGGCCTATGTTAGCAGGCATTGATTTAGAACTAAAATGGACCTTGAATTCCATCTAATTCAAATCTCTCATTTTACACATGAGGAAGTTAAATGAGTTCCCTAAGATCACCTAATTGGTAAGTGGCAAAGGCTAGATTTGAATCCAGGTATCTTGACTCTGAATCTGGCCCACTTTCCAAGCCACCTACCAAGAGTATCACCAGATCCATCTTCCCAGTGGTCAGAAAGTGTTATGGACCAGCATGTATTTTATTCCTTTTTTTTGCCTTTTTAGCTTTTCCTTTCATGCCAGTTATCTCAGAGTTGGAATGATCAAATGTCTCATTTTCAAAGGTTAGTATTCCTTTCCCATGTCCTGAGATATCTTTCAAGGCACCGTCTTCTCTTTAACCATTTTACAAATCTGCTTATCCCTCAAAGCTGACAAATGGTGATCTCATTGATCCCCAGACTCACTTTATGTCCATTAAGTGAGGGGCACTCAAATAAATCTATCAGTTACAGAAAGCTGTGAAAAGCTTCAGAAGTACATCAGACCTCAGTGTTGGATAGCTTATCATAAATGACAATGTCCAGGAAACAAAGGAGAGCAGGCGTCTGAATGGAGTTGTTGGGAAGTATTAGCTATGCACAGCTTCTGATGACCTTGAAATTCAGTTGCAGGGCAGTGGCCAGAAGCAGTGGCTGGCTCTGCCAGCATCCACCCTGAAAAGAGAGTTATTCTCAGGTCCTGAATATGGACAAATGAACACTACTGAAAACATGCAATATCTTATCTTTAAAGAATTTTACAATTTGTCGAAAACCTCTATTATATAATTTCACTTGATTTTCACAAGCCTGTGAGTAAGGCAGGCAAGTGGGTATTACTTCAATTTAATGGAGCCTCAGACAAGTGAATTACGCTGAAAAGATTAGTAAGAAAGTGGGGGAAAGCATTTGGATGAGAAGGTCAGTCCAGTACTCTTTCCAGTATCCTACCATCATATTTTGAGATGTAGTGAAATGTCGTTCCATAATTAGCTTGTAATAAAGTTTAAAATTTCCTAGCTTAAACAACAGATCTGTTAGAGTGCTTTACTGTAAATGGCTTTCTACTAAGGATACCCACGTGCTTTTTATTATTAAAAACCATTCCAATAAAAGATATGGTGAAAATTCATTGTAATTTCTACTAATTAAAAACTAATTAAGTCATTTGCTGAATAATGCATGTACTTTACTTGTATTATCTATGAGCATTCTCCTCACTTACAAATATTTGTCTCCATTTTATTAAGGTAATTAAACTCTTCTAAGGATGGTTATTTTTATAAGCACTTTACAGTCAACTCTCAATTTTCCATAAGAAATGGTGATAGAGTCTGGCTGAAATGTTGAAAACTGAATTTCAAATAAACCAGAATCTCCCTTTGATTGTTAGCATCAGATATTCTCCAATCAAAACAGGAAAATAACAAATTTAACTTTCATCTTCTCTCTCTCTTCCTTCATCACATTCACTGATGGAGGTATAGTTTGCCCCATACATAAAAATTACAATCTATTGACAGAATCTATTGTCATTATTTCCTCTTTCCCCTCTCACTTCCTGCCCTTGAAATTTTCAATCAGTTGTTCAGTTGGAATTAGGTTGAGGGGAGGCAATGGTGAAAAGAAAGAAAAACATAATTATGTGAACATGTATGTGCTTATCTACTGACATCCTAAGTATACTTCTATGGAAGCCTAAGATTATGATCTTAGGCTCCTGGCCCCAAACTGCAAAAGACTCCATCTAGCCTGACCTTTACCAGTGAAACAAATCCTGCCTACACCATCTCCAACAAATCAAGTAGCTTCAAAGATCTCCACTAATGCTAATCTCACCACTTCTCAATTGTTTTTTTTAAACAGTTTTCTTTTTTACATTCTGAGTTCAAGAATCTCTCACTACCTCTCATTCCTCCACCAATGAGAAGGCAAGCAATATGATATAAATTATTCATGTGAAATTATGCAAAGCATATCTCCATATTGGCCAGATCACCAAAAAAGAGAGGGCATGTGACATTAAAGGAATATTGACAAAAGTGAGAAAATATGCTTCAATTTGCATTCTGAATTTACCAGTTCTTTTTCTGGAGGTATTTAGCATTTTTTTCATCATGAGTCTTTTTAGACTTGTCTTGTATCACTGTATTGCTTAGAGTAGCCAATTACTTCATTGTTGAGCATCATTAGAACACTGTTGTTATTGTGTTCAATGATCTCCCAGTTTCTTCTTACTTTACTTCATATAATTCTTGTTTTTTTTAATGAAACAACGTTCCTGATCATTTCTTATAATTCAATAGTACTTTCTTACAATAATATAGCACAACATGTTCAGTCAGCCCCTAATTGGTGTACCATCCCCTCAATTTCTAATTCCTACCACAAAAAAAAGATCTGCTATAAATATTTTTATACATATAGGTACTTTTCCTTTTTTCTTTAATATCCTTGGGGTTTGGACCCATGAGTGATATGTTGAATGAAAGATGAGAACTAGCAGTTTTATAACCCTTTGGGTATAATTCTACATAGTTCTCCAGAAAGATTGGAACAGTTCACTATATCATCAATAATTCACTGAAAAACTTATTTTCACTCATTCCCTCCAGCATTTGTCATTTCTGATAGGTGTGAAGTGATGCCTCAGAGTTGTTTTAATTTGCTTTTCTCTAGTTGACAGGTATTTAGAGCATTAGATAGCTTTGATTTCTTCTTCTGAAAACTGACTTCATATCCTTTGATAATTTGTCAAATGGGGAATAGCTTTTATTTTTATAAATTTGACTCAATTCTCTATGAATTCGAGAAATGGGGCTATTATAGGAGACACTTGGTTTAAATTCTTTATATTACTTCATTATCTATGGTATCTTTCAGCAAAATATAATTACCCTGATTATTTTATTATTAATTATTAAAAGTTAGTTTTGTTTTTGTTTTGTCTGAGACTATGATTACTATATCTGTCCTCTTCACTTAGTTGAAACATGATGGACTTTGCTCCACCTCATTTCAACTCTGTGTGTGTTTTTCTGCCCCAGGTCTGTCTCTTGTATACACTATGTTATTGGATTCTGATTTCCAATTCATTCTCGAATCCACTTTTATTTTATGGGTTAGCTTATCCCATTCACGTTCCCAGGTATGATCACTATCTGTGCTTTTCCCTCCATTCCATTTTCCTATATTTATACTTCTCTCTCTCTCTCTCTCTCTCTCTCTCTCTCTCTCTCTCACACACACACACACACACACACACACACACACAAAAACACAAACACAAACACACATTCATACAGACATCTTTTATCCCCTTCCCCTCCTATTTCCATATTGGACAAGATAGATTTCTAAATTCTTCCATCTTTGAAATACTTCCTATAAGATTGAGTTTCCTATCACTTCCTGATTTTCCTCTCCACTATAAATGTTCTTCCTTGTAGATCTACTTTATGTGAGAAAATTTGTCCCAGTCTACTTCTCCCTTCCCCTTTTTCCCAGTGCATCCTTCTTTTTCACCTTTCACATTTTGGTTTGGAGATTCTCTCAACATAATTGACATAACCATGCCCTTTCTCTATTCAGACTCCTTCTAACTTCTCTAATAATATAAAGTTTTTTTTTAAGGTTTTTGCAAGGCAAATGGGGTTAAGTGGCTTGTCCAAGGCCACACAGCTAGGTAATTATTAAGTGTCTGAGGCCAGATTTGAACTCAGGTACTCCTGACTCCAGGGCCGGTGCTCTATCCACTACACCACCTATCCACCCCCCAATATTAATTTTTAAGGAATTTTCTTCAATGAACTTTTGTACCTCTTTTTATATTTGGTCAATTCTGTTTTTTAAGGTGATATTTTCTGCAAAATTCCTGTGCCTCTTTTACCAAACTTTCCTCTTTTCATAACTTTCTTGTACTCATCTACCATTCTTATCTCTTTCTTAAACTCTTCCAAGAATTCTTGCTAACTTTGGACCCAATAAACATTATTTCTCTGAGGCTTTGCTTGCTGTTGTCTTCACATTGTTGTCTTCTAAGTTTTAAGTCTTGGTCTTCCCTGCCACTGTAACAGCTTTTTATTGTCAAGTTCATTTTCCAAACTTATTTCTTTGCTTTGAACTTTATATGAACATTGGGTTTTGATCACTTGGGTAGAGAAATGCTGAACCAAGCTTCATGCTTTTTTCATGTTGATGTTTTAGAGCTAGTTCTGGGGGTTTAATAAGATTTTTGTGTTCAAGATGGTGTTATACTGGGATAAGTGTGATCATGGCTCCCCTGGTCTACATACTGGTCTTTGCCCAGGAAGGGCTCTGCTGAAACCTCCTGTTACCCCTAGAACTGTAACCAGTTTCCTTTTCCTTGATTACTGATCATAAACACAACTCCAAACTGGAACTCTGACCCAGAACTGCTTACAAGCAACAGTTGTTAATCAGCATCAGCTACACCTGGTGCCAGAAAAGGGTCCCCTAGTACTCTCTTTCTGAACAGTTTGACCCCTCTCAGCCTAAAGACTGAGCTCCCAACTGTTGCTTCTATGGCAGCATTGTTGGCACCCTCTAAACCTACTGTTAGTGCTCCTGTTGCACTGTTGTGCCCAACTCAGGGCACCGAGGACTGGAAAAATGTCTTCTTTGGACCTTTTGTCAGCTCTGCTACTCCAATATTTAATTTGAGGGATTATTTTAAATTTGTTTTAAGGATAATGTTGGGAAGTTCATCTGATTCTCAATCTATACTCTGCCATCTTCTAGGTCGTTTTTATTAGAAAGTTTTTTTCCCCTTTATATTGAACTAAAAATTGCATTCCTGAAAATGCTACCCATCTGGCTTCTTGGTGGGGTATTTTTCCCTCTCCTCATCAGATTAAATATCCATTGTTCCTTCAATTGACAGTTTCTGAAGCCCTTCTTCATTCTGGAACTCAGAATTCATCTACTGCCTCTTCAAGTCATGTGCTAATTTGTCAATGTTCTTCAGAAAATGTTTCAAGAAGCACAAAGAAGAAAGTGGTAGCAAAAAAACAGAAACCATTGATGAGAGAATAATTAAACAAAAAGTGGTATATTAATTTCCTATTTTATCTTTATCTGAGGGGTAGTTAGATGGCACAGCTAGAGCATTGGACCTCTAGTTAGGAAAATCTGATTTCAATTCCAGCCTCAAAGACTAGCTGTGTGACCTTGGGAAGACACCTAACCTCTGTATGACTGAGTTTCCTTACTCTAAAATGGGGATAATAATAATAACATCCACCTTCCAAGTTATTGGATTCCAATAACATCCAATAATAACATCCTCACATTGTTGTGGGGATCAATTAAGACAATATTTATAAAGCACTTAACATAGTGCCTGTATCAAAGTAGGTGTCTAATAAATGTCTGTTCCCCTTTAATGGAATTGCTTTTGTGACAAACAAAGAATATTAGGAATACAGAGAAACATGGGAAGACTTATGTGATCTGTCGTAAAAGTAGAACCAAGACAATAATATACATGATGACTGACATCAAAGTAAATATTACTCCTAGTTTTCTGAAATCAGTTTGATTCTATTGACCAATCTTGCAGTTATCTTCAAAAGAGATGATGAAATACAATTTTCTCCTTCAAAATTCTTTGGACTTCTAAATCCATTTGACAGAGGAGTAGAGATTCACTCAGTATTGTACAGTAGACAATGACCATGCTGATCAGAATATGAATCTCCTAATACTTCTTTCCTTTTCCCTCAACAATTACAATTTCTTGAGTTCCTGGGGGATAAAACCTGTTCCTTAGAAACAAAATGCTTTAAGCCAAAAAAACAAAACAGACTGTAGGTGAAGGTACCTTGTATCTGTTTTACAGTCCAAGTTGCTATTTCTCCCCCCCAAAAAAAATGCAAGAAGTAATTATGTGGAGAAAAGCTTTTCTTCTCAAAATCAAGTGGCAGTAAGTTAAGGAACAAAAGGTCTATATGTGTGAATACACATATTTATATGCATGAACACATGCGTATGTATACATACCTTTTACACATGCATGTATGTGTCTATACACATAATTGCATGCATGTACATATGCATCAATATATGCCTATATTACATAAATACATGTGCCATTTCCATTTGCATGTATTAAATAGGAACATGAAACACATTAAAAACTAGTTTCTAGGTCAAAATCTTACTAGCCATTTAAATATTTAAAAATCACAGATTTCAAATTTGAGAAATTTAGCAATCTCATCAAAACTGTCCACCTCATTTTAAAGATGATGAAAATGAAGCCTTAAAGAGGTAAAGAAGTGACCTACCCTAAGGTCACACAGCTAATTAATGAAAGTCAGGATTTTAATCCAGAACCTCCTCCAGAGCCAGCATCTTTCTGATGCACTGTGCTACATAAAATATTTATTTTGTCAGACAGAAAAAGAGAAAAAAGTTGGAAGTTCTTTTCAACTTTCTAACTTCAGCTTTTTTCCTAAATAGTTATAATAATGGATTCTGGAAAATATTAAGGAGGTGCAAGGAGAGATGAGGGGAGGAAGAAAGGAGTGGGAAAGAGAATTGAAGCAACTGGAGGAGGGACAGGATATTTAAAAGAAAAAATATTTTATTGAAATTATTGAGCCTACAGCCTGAGATGTATTTAGATTTTACAAAAAGAGAATCTGGGAGCAGATAGACCTAAGGACAAGTTATATCAGCATCAGGGGAGAAAAAAAAAACCAAAAAACCTCCAGATATGATGGAAAGTCATTGGAAAAATCTTGTTGGTGTCAACAGGCAAACATGACTCCACAAAACTCATGTGAAAAATAAGTTTATTAAGAGAGAAATGAACATGTATGTGGAACTCAAAGAGTTTACAAGGTTTGCAGTTTTGAAGCACTAGGACAAAGGAAGGAAAAAGTACCAGAATCTCCACCTAGAGGTGTGTGTCATGGGAGGGGAAAGACTTAGTAAAGATGGGAAAAGGACAAGATCCCACCCAAAGGACTGGAGCAAGGCAATGTCAAAAGTCACATTCTTTTCCCTTAGGAACTACTGGACTATGAAGCTGTATTGATCTCCTTATCTATAAAGTCCTAGCTGCCCAAGCCTAGTGCAGATTGACTGGCACCTATCCCAACTCCTAAGAACACATAGGGAGTCAAGAGTGAGATGCAAACAGCTCATTCTGTCAACTCAAAGTCCATCCTTGACTCTTTTGGGGTCTCTTGCATGCTTGGAATTCAATGTTTCTAGAAAATATGGCAATTCAAAAAGATAAGTTCAGGGAACCATTAACAGTCCTTCACATGAGTCAGTCAAAAAGTATGCATATATTCTAAGTACGTGCTAAATACAGGGGAATACAAAAAGAGAGAGAGAGAGAGAGAGAGAGAGAGAGAGAGAGAGAGAGAGAGAGAGACTAAAACATTATTTCTGTCCTTGAGATTATATTCTAATGAGGGAGAGAGCAAGAAAAATAACCATGTCTATACATGATATATACAATGATTTTACATAGGAAGAAAAGAAATGGCAAATTCTCCAATATCTTTGTAAGAAAACCCCAAATGTGGTCACAAAGAGTCAGACATAACTGAAACCACACAACAACAACAGCAACAGCAACAACAACAACATGGGGAGACATGGAGGAAGGGAAGACTACAGGCAGAAGATTGGATTAAATGAAATCTTGAAGGATAATCAGGAAGTCAGAAGGAAGAGGTGGAAAGGATGCATATATGTAGGTCCTAAATTAAAGGAAAGGAAAAGTTTTTTTAAAAAGGGGGGGGAGGAGATTAGGTCTAAATAACTCCATTGGTATAGCCTTCAGACCCAATCTCCAAATGGGCAGGAGTTTCAGAATAGAATTGCCTTTAGCCCCCCCACACGTAAGGAGGAAAAAATTCTTTCATTCCAGCCTCTCCTCCCTTTTGTTAGTTTTATTTGATTTTAATCAGGGACCACTTAAAGAAGTCTTCTGGTCCTCAGCCGAAATCTGAACATAGACTACAACTGATTGGGAAGAGGACAATGAAGTCACATAATTAAACATAAAATAGAGTTTAAAAGAAATATAATGGCCACTAATTGTACCCATTTCTTGCATATTCACTCTCTCCCAGACAGAGCAGCATCTTGAGAATTTCATTCAGCAAGGCCCCCTTTCTCATGATTTTGCTTTGAAAAGAATCTAGGGATTGCTGGAACAGAAATAGAAAAGCATGATAAACTGAAAAAAGTCAGAACCAACATGGACATTCCAACTAACAGGGCAGCTAGGTATCTCAATGAATATAAAGCATTGTGTCTAGAGACCAGAAAACCTGAGTTCAAATGGTCTCAGATACTTATTAGTGGTATAACCCTGGGCAAATCACTTAACCTTCTCTGACTCAGCTTCACATACACACACACACACACACAGACACACAGACACACACAGACACACACACACACACACACACACATATATATATATATATATATATATATATATATATATGTATGTGTGTTTACATTTATTCATTTATGGTTTGGGGGGTATTATTTAACACTTTTTGGTTTGTTTGTTTGTAAAGGATAGGGACTGGACCTATGATTTCAATGATGTAAATATTCAGGATGATGACATTCCCTCTACCAATGCAAGTGATTAGTAACTTCTCTGTAACTTTATGGCCTAAGAAAGTTACCTAGAACAGAGTTTTCATACTAATAGCTGGTTGGACAGCAACAATACAGTGCATGGCCCTAACCATATTAAAATGTAATTGGGAAAGGAATGACAAAATAAATTTTAAAAATCATTTTAATTCATGGTTTTCTAGGTCAACATGAAACCTACAGGGACCTGTTTCTATTTGAGTTTGACATTTCAGGAACACTGAAAAGGTAAGTGACTTGACCAGGGCCATATAACCAGTTAGTGTGTAGGGCCTGGACCCAGGTCTTGCTGGTTTGAGGGCCAACTCTCTACTCCTGTTAAGCAATTTGTTGAATTTCATTTATGTGTTCACATATACACACATACATATATACACAGATATTGTGTGGATATATGCATGTGTGTGCAATATGCACATGTGTGTATTACACATATACATGTTCCTACGTGAGTGTGTATGTGGGCACCTGCTCAGTGCACTATGTGCAGTGTATTGTGTGCTTTTAACATATGTGTTGTATGCAGGTGTACATGTTTTGCTTTGCATATGAGTGTGTATTACACAATGCTCTTATGTGTCCCGAAATATGTAGGAATGCATTTTTGGATCTACATACACTACAGTATTGGATCTACATACACTACATTCCCATCAGTACACTTTCCATTTCATACATATTCAGTTCCAAAATTCAGTGACTTTGTAATGTGAATACTCACCCATAATTTAGTTGCTTTTTAAACTTTGATTTTTGGTCACCAGAAGGCTTCCCTTCTAACACAGAGCTCAATACAATCAAGTCCTTCTCATATCCCACCAAGAGCCCCCTCCTGACACAGCAGACGTGGATACAAAAATTCTATTTGAAAGATAAATCCTGTATGACTTTCACAAGGTAAATTTTAATTGGGGGCAAAGGGGTGAAGAGCAGCTCAGAGCACGGGGCAGCGAGGGGGGCCGGGGGGGAGCGTGGAGGACAAGACTCCCACTTCACAAATGTGCTGAGTTATCAGCCCTCCCTGCATCCTGCAAAAATCATGGGAAGCAGAAAAGAGCACTGATCCGGAGAAATGGAAAAGCGGGGATGGATTAAGTCATCTAAATTTTAATGCCTTCTCCCCTGGAGTTTGTATATCCTCAGAGAGCTGCTATTTGTCTTTGCAGGCTGTTTGCCTAAATATCATCTTCAAGTCAAGGCTGTGTGTTTTAGGCAATCTGATTTTTAATGATGATAATAATAGTAATAATAATAAATAGCTAACATTTTTATAGCAACTATTATGTAACAGGGACTGGACTAAATGCTTTACAAATATTATCTCAATCAATCCTCATAATAATCCTGGGAGATAAGTGCTATTATTATTATTATTACTATTCCTATTGCATAAATAAGGAAATTTAGTCAAACAGCAATTACTTGACTTACCCAAGGTCACACAGCCAATATGTCTAAAAACAGATAGGAACTCAAGCCCCACACTCTACCCATTATATCTTGGGTGGGGAACCTTTTTTCTTCCAAGGGTAATTTGGTTATTTATATTCTCATCCTCAGGCTATATTTGGTCAAGCATTTAATTAACTCACCCCTAAAAACTAGATTTATGAATTTCAAGTCTTACTTGCAGTTGCCTTGGCCCAGACCAATATAGCCAGCAAGTCCAAGGTTCCCCACCCCTGCACAACACAATCAGCTACTCCAAATCAATATTTTCTAAGCATTTACTATGAGTCAGACCCTATGCTAGGTCTGAAAGCGATTCCCCTTCAAAAGAAACAAATTCCATTTAAAAATTCTAATTTCAAAGTAGCATATAATTCTTATAAAAGAAATCTCACTTTAATAATCCCTAACTGTATCATCATTTCCATAAGAGTGGACCTCCTAAGCTGGGCAGCCCTTTTTAGTTCATGAGCAAGGAGGTAGAAGACATTTGTCCCAAGTCTGGAGGTCCTAAGTCCAGAGGTCCCTCCTCCCCTCCCCTTTGGATTCTGGACTAGACTACCATGCCCCCAGGGCATGCCCACCCCACAAACTCTTCAGCTCCAGTGTGTCTTCCCCTACTAGGATGCAAGCTCCTCTGGGCAGGGACAATCTTTCTCTTGGTTAGTGTTTATATCCCCAGCACTTAGTTCAAAGTGTGGTCTATGTTCACTAATAATTAATAGATGCTTGTTGCCTCCCAGTACACCAAGAAAATGAATTCACCTTATATGGGTGAATAATCACATAATTATGACTTACAAGGGTATATAAACCAGATGTGAAATTACATATTACTAGTTTGCTGCAAGTAGAGCTGACCTAGATACTGGGCCAATTGGGATAGAAAGACCAGGAAGGACTGACAAGTCAATAAATAAATATTTCTTAACCATTTACTATGTATGGGCACCATGCTAAGCAAGAGGGATGGAAAGAAGAGGCAAAAGACAGTCCCTGTCCTCAAGGAGCTGACAGTCTAATGGAGGAAACAACAAATAAACACATTTAGCAGAAGAGGAATTAGGAGATCCTATGAAAATTCAAGAGCTATAATTTGGTTTCTGGAATGGATTATTCTTGTGAGCATTGAACACACACTAGTTATATACAAAAATGAAAAAGATGTTGTCATAAAAACACTTTATTAATAATTTTATGTAATGCCAGATGGGATTGTAAATGTTTTTGTTTGTATTAATATATTGATACATAAATAAATAACATTTGTGCCTGAAAATAGGAAACTGAATGTTTTTACAGGAATTGTTTAAAATATTTAATAAAGTGCCAATTAAAATAACCAAAGTTGACTTAAGAACAAATAGGATAAATTATTCGTTATTCCCCAGATCTTGTGTAACATTTCATATTTCCATAGTAATTATATTTATACATGTCAATAACACTGAATAAGTCTAGGGCAAGAAAAGACTGCTGGGTCCTGAAAAGAAACTTAATAGGAACTCATTCCAAGTTTAGCAAACAATTCAGAGTCCGCTGTATATGAAGTGAGAGATAACATGGTATAGTGGTTAGAGAACTTACAAGGAGACAAGAAGATCCAGGTTTAAGTTCTATACTAGATGTGGAACCCTAAGGCAAGTCATTTAATCTCTCTCTACCCAAGCTTCTAATACTTCTTATTGCTCAGTCTCATTTGACAATTTGTGACCCTATTTGGGATTTCCCTGGCAAAGATACTGGAGTGATTTTTATAAATGAGAAACTGAAGAAAACAGGGTTAAGTGACCTACCCAAGGTCACAGAGTTAGTAAGAGGCCAGATTTGAATTTAAGAAGATGAGTCTTCCTGACTCCAGGCCTGGCTAACCCCTTGCTGTCCATGTCTGTCTAACATTATAAATTATAAATCAGTTGCTGGCCTTCAATGAATGAAGGGTATTTCCATACCAATAGCCCCCAAATCTATAAAATCCCTCCATCTACCTCCCCACCAAAAAACAAAATAAACAAAAAAATACTGAACATTCCATGATATGATGAGAAAGATATAATAACAATAAAATTATTGTAAAATAACCACAATGATTTGTTTAAAATCTATTATTTCTTTGATTTCCATTCATAAGAGTCAGTTAAGGGTCCTGAATGTGGAGTCAGGAAGACCTGAGCTCAAATTTCACCCAAGATACTTACTACTTGTGAGTCTTTGGGTCAGTCATTTAACAGAGCTCTACTAGTCTGTTTCTCCATTAATAAAAATAGGAATAATAATAACATCTATTCTCACCAGGTTATCATGATAATTAAATAAGATAGCATGTAAAGTACAATGCAAATTTTAAATTTCTAAATAACTGCTAATTATTATTACCATTGCAATGTAGATTGTGATGGACTTTTTGCATTGTAAAAGTCCCCAGAAATCATTACTATATGGCCAACTCTTCTGTGAAGAGCCTCTATGAAGTTAGTACAACTGATGGTCAGACAACAGAGACAAAAGATTCATACTCAGACCATCCCCCAACCCTGCACATGCACGTGCGCGCGCGCACACACACACACACACACACACACACACACACACACACACACACACTCACACATATACTCATTCATACCCCAAGCCTTTCCAACCTATATAGGATCTGTCGGCTTTTGGCAGAACAGAGAGCCACCTCTATCCAATGATAAGGCACTGGACTAAGATTCTACTTGCAGAATACTTAATTATAGTTGATATTTATATAGCACTTTACATAAATGATCTCATTTGATTTTCACATCTATGTGAAGTATATAGAACAAGAACTATTGCACCCAGTTTACAGATAAGGAAACTAGGGCCCACACAGTTCAAGGAACTTGTCCAAGGTCACATAGTCATTGAATGTTAGAGCAGAGACCTGAGGTCATGTCATACATGGTTCTTACCCTATTGAAATTTACAAAGGATTTTGGGGAGCACCTTGTCCTCCCCATTCCACCCTACCCTCAAAAGGGGGGCTTATTAAGTTACATTGTCAACCAGAAGAACAAAAAAGGGCAAGACAACTTATTGGGAGAAAGAATAATAATAATAATAATTGGTGGAGGCATGGAAAACTACTCAACTTCTGTTTTCTCTAATAAGGACAACTATTAGAAAAAATAATAATTGGACCATTTTGTAATAAATATAGAAAGTCAAAACCAAAAATAACAAATTAAATAAAGCCTAGTCTGTGATCATTATCTATATTCCAGAGTGTTAATATAACTGAAGAATGTGATTTACCAGAGGCAAATAGGTTACCATATAATGGGCAATGTTCAAATACCACCTTAGACATTTCCTGTGTGACCCTGATTACCCAGACCATCTTGCAAGTTCTCTAACCACTTCATCAGCCAGTCCTATACACGTCGTTATTGTTGTTCATTTGCTTCAGTCATGTCTGACTCTTCATGATCCCATTTGTGGTATTCTTGGAAAAGATATTGGAGTGATTTTTCTGGGGCCACATAGATCATAAGTGTCTGAGGCCGGATTCTACTCATGGAGATGAGTCTTCTTGACTCCCAGTCTGGCATTCTGTCACTGTAACACCCTCCTGTCCACTCTGTATGTAGTGGGCACATAATAATAATAATAATTTGCTAAACTTGAACTTGAATTACTGTTTATCTCATTTTCAGAACCAAATCACCTAGTCAGGCCTTTATGGCCTTCTCAACCCCAATAGCTAGGCCAGCTGCACCTATAGCAAGCGGATAACTTGCAATTTCCATACCTAGATTATGCCTTTGTAAGTTTTTCATGATATTCACCCATACACTGTGAATTCACTTACTCAGTGTTCCAGGGGCAGACAGATTAAGTCACTTAACCTCTCTCACTCAGTCTCAATTTCTTCATCTATAAAATGGTGATAATAATAATAGTTACCTCATAGATCAGTTATGAGGACCAAATGAGATTTTACATAGATATATAGATGTGCATATATGAAGCACTTTGCAAATCTTAAAACATTATATAAATGCTAGTTATTAGCTAATTTTAAGTCACTGTTGGTGACCTTCAAAAAATTAGTAAGAATTGGAAAGAAGACATAGGACTAAAAATTGGACAAAAGATTGCATGAGGCTTTGACAGGGACTTTACTGAAATACATTTGTACAGCATTTCCCTGATCTACCATTCTTACAATTTAATGAAAAAAGGAAATGAGGTTAATCTGGTCTGACCTATTCTTGATGAAACTATGGTCTTTTTTCCAAAGTTTCTCATAGAGCTCATCATGATGACCATTTCCCTTTCTAAATGCTCACAAATCAACCCTTAGGTTCCAGTGCTCCAAAAAAATGAAAGAGGGAGAAATGTTTAAACTAAAGGCCAGTGAGTTTGACTTCAATTCCTGGAAGAAATTTTAAACCATGTTACCAAGAGAGAAGATTTTCTAGGTTTTAGATTACTAATTATTGTTAACAATTATGATTATTACTAAAAGTTATTGATAAGTTAGTAATCAAAAACTCAAAATCACTATAGTTTATTCACTTCTTAATATAACCTATTCATCATTAATAAGACTTATTAATCACTATATCATACAGAACTTTAGGAAAAAAAGTTTCATCAAGAAGAATCAAACCAAACAAACCAAATTTTCTTTTCTGACAGTGTCATTAGGCTGCTTGACAAATAAAACTATATAGATAAGATAATGTATATTTCTGTGAAGAGCTCGACAAAGTCTCTCATGGTTTCTTTGTGAAGAAGATAAAGAGTTCTATGCTCAAAGACAAAACTGGGGGTAAGTAAATTCAGAATTAGTTGAATGGCAGAATTCAAAGAGTCGCTAATCTCTAGGAATCCAAGTTTTTTCATCACTAAAATCAGGATCAAAGAAAGAAATATAACTCTTTCCAATCTTCTTCACAACCCTATCATTAATCAGTCAATGCAAATTAAATGGTGATCTCTAGTGGGCTGCCCCGAAGATCTGTGCTTTTCAATATTTTTTGTTGATCATTTAGATGAGAGCATAAGTAACTTGCTTATCAAATTTTCATATGACACAAAACCAGGACAGATAGTTAAAGCACTGAATGAAAGCATCAAGGGCCTCAAGGAGCTTGAAAAGTTAGTAAAAAGGTGGTATAACTGAAGACACATATTTAATAATGTCTCACTCTTGGCCTGAGAAAAATTAAATTTATAAGTACAGAATTGGAGAGATGAGATCAAACAAGAGATAAAATAACCTTTCGTCACCTCAGATTTCACAATGAATTTTGTTTGTGCTTTTCATTTGTACCCATAATGGATTATTTTACATAATAGTGTATGTGTCATATTAGACTTTGCACATTAAACTTTGAGTTCCTGGAGATGTATTTTCAGGAAGAACTGATACTTTTTTGTGAGGCTCTGCCGAGCCTTTTTTAAGCTTGCTCATCCACATTTGGTGTCCATCTTTACCCAACTCTCACCTGTGGCCCCAGGTTGCATGTGCAGCAACCACACCTGGATAAAACAGCTGAGCAGATGGACTAAACCAGGTTGAGAGTAATCCATGGGCCTCAAACCTATCAGTAAGTGAGGGAGTTGACATTAAGTGAAGACTCTGTCAGGAGGAATGGACAGACAGGAACAATTTGTTCCTGTGTCCACAAAGGCAATTGGAACAGGTGTTGTGGAGAGTTTAGAACTTGGTCAGACATTGAAGATATCAAGGTCCTGCACTGGATCCCTGACCTTCACTGACCATCTTCTTGATTTTTTTCTTAGCACTGGATTTTGATAAATCTGGAAGATAGAGTGAGGCTAATGACTTTGTGTAACTCTGCTTCACTTAAATCCTATTCATGCTCAAGTCAAAACACACCCCATGATATCATTGGTTCTTTGGGAAAATGAAAGATGAACAATAAGAAGTTCTGTGAAGGCAGGGACCACTTTTTAAACTAAAATTTGCATTTCAATAAGGGTATACTCAGTAGTTCATACATAGTAGATACTTATTAAGTATAGCATTTACTAAATTTGAATAGTGTAAATTATCTGCATAAATTTTATGTGCAAATATAGATCAGTGTCATATATGCAAATACACACATATGTATATTTTCTATTTGTATGCATGGATATAGGTATATGTGTGTTTATAAGGGAAGGGAAGGAGGGAGGAAGGAGGGAGGGAAAGAGGGAGGGAGGGAAGGAGGGAGAGAGGGAAGGAGGAAGGAAGGAAGGAAGGAAGGAAGGAAGGAAGGAAGGAAGGAAGGAAGGAAGGAAGGAAGGAAGGAAGGAAGGAAGGAAGGAGAGAGAAACTAAAAACTGAGAATTTTTTGTTATCCCAAAAATTTTAGTACCTTTTAATGGTATTAAAAGCTTAAAACTACATTAAAAATTTTGGGATAATTAATTAGGATTCATTCTTACTTGGTTTGAGAGAAAGTAGGCAGATACACACACTCATAAAATTTAAAATTTTACCTCGTGAAGGGATCTTAGACCACCACTCCAACCCTTATTTTATAGAACAGCAAATTTAAGTTTGAGGAGGATTAAATGATTTGCCCATCCCATGTCCCATTACTAGTAGTGCCAGCCCATTGTTCTCACCTCTATACTACTCTGCTTCTACAATACATTCAACACATTAAAATGACACAGGCAATTTCCACCCACCAAAAGAGAAAGGCAATTTCATCAGAATGGGTATTTAGTAAATATTTGTTGTATAAAAGGATGAATAAATGAATGACAGAATTTGAGGAATGAAAAGAACTTGTGGCTACTGGGACCAAACCAATGAATTATTGATTTGCCTCTAGATAACCTATGGGTTTAATGATTGAAGCATCTAGTTCCAGAGTAAAATGGGATTTCTAAAATTTTAGGTATATTCCCAGTTGAAAAAAATCCAAATATTTGGAATTCCGCCAAATATTTCCTTTCACAACAATGAGTCTTGTTTCCAAGCATGCAGAGAATAGGCTCAGATTTTTCCTTCAGGGATTTAGAATAAACATCTGAACCCACAGGTCTTTTGATAACTACTACCCTTCTTCTGGTCAATGAGTCAGAATGTAGGAGGCAAATCAAATTAATACCAACCCAGAGAGAAAGAAAGAGAAACACTTTAGAAGATGGAAGAAGTTATATTAAGGTCAGAAAATGGATGAGAAAACTTTAAGAGCTTCCTGAGTTTGAAATATAGTTCAGTATATCTCTATATGCAATAGAACAATTTCTTTGTATTGCTTAGGATTTGAGTCTAATCCATTGTTTTAAAAAGCTGCCGAATTTTCAGGGAACTCTATACTTCACTTTGCAGCTTTAAATCTTGTAATGAAGAAAGAAAAAGCTTAAAATTAAACATAAATGATGAAACTAAAAATTTCAAGTCAAATTTCATTAACTGATAAAAGTCCACCCAGAGCCCAGGGCAAGGGCAGTGAGAGAAATTCAGTTAATTTGTAAGATTAAAGGCATTTTGAATTATTGAGGCTGTATTAGAGTGAGAATCTGTAGATTGAATGTCATTCCAAGGTCGGAAGACTGAACTGCTAAATTTTCTTATTCAAATAACCAAGTTAAACCAAGGAAAATGCATTAAAGCAATCATAGCCTTGAACCTCAATGACTGATAAACAAGCAACAGACAATATTCCATTGGGTAATCTTACCTATGCAAATCTATCTTTCTTTGATTAAGGAACCTGACCAGTCAAATCTTGAATATTTTAAGCTGTTAAATGTAAGGTAATATGTTATCTTGACAGTTTATTAGTATCAAAGTCAGGAAGGTCAAACTTGGAGAATCTTCTTCCATCGAGTGTCCTTGGCTCCACGGCAGAACCAAAATCCTTCTGCATTCTATAAGATTCTAGAAGAATGGAACTATTTTATCCCTAGCACCTCTCACAACACTTTCAATAAAATGAATGCTTTATGAATGTTTGTTGGATGGAATTAGCAGTTATAGAAAAGTGGTCTCCAGGTTAAGCTTAAAAAAAGATACCTGGGACAATGTCAATTTGAATTACAAGGATTAGCAAAATATTGATATACAGGTTTAAGAAATCCCATCCTCCTATCATTTTCTTTCTAAGAATGGACCTTAGATTTTGATACTTGAATAAGAACATTAACCAGTTATGAAAATGGCTTCTGCTGTTCAGTGTCATCTAATTTTGTCATGAAAGACCTTATCCTCAATATTTCTGATTTTTACAAGAATGCAAAATTCCTAATAAAAATATGCAAATTGAATATGCAACCAAAAATGTTTTCCTTTTAAAGAATAATTGCTTTACTGATAATATAAAAGCTAGGAATTAATTTGAAAAGAGATAGTAGTATAGGGTGGATAAACAGGGCTATAACCAAGATGGAACAACCATGATTTAATATTCAGGCACTAACAGTGAAAGGAGCACTTCCTCTCTGCAATGGTCTGGGAGATATGTCCAACCTGCCTGCCTTCATTGCATTTGTTGTTGAGTTCATAGGTGGTGGGAGTTGCCTTGTAATCATAAATAGATATTAAATTCTGTATGTGACCCTTGATAGTTTGGACACACCCGGAAAAGAATATTATACTTATGCCTGAAAGTATTCATTGGTCTGTGACCTCACAAGGGTGAGTGGGAAGGTAGATATAATAGAAGAAAGCAAAGAAACAGAATCACAGGCCACTGAAGTTGTGGAGGGGATAGGCTTCCCAGAACAAACCACACCTCTGGCCAGGCTATCTCTACTGAAGTCTACTTGAATGGTTTATCCCACCTCCCCAAGTGAATTAACCTCCAGTAACAAAATTTCTAATTTACCTCTCTGGGAAAGAGTTCTTAATTTAAAGGCAAAAGATCTGCATTCCAATCTTGATGCTGCTATGCCACCTTGAATATTTCACTTCACCTTTCTGGGGCTTTACTTTGCCTACATGGAAAATGAGGTATTAGACCGACATTCTATGAAATTGGTTTTTGTTCAAGCTAACAAATTTCATTTTATTTGTCTTTAATAGAATATAGGAGTGACCTGAAGATCTCTCCCTTTGCAATATGTGGACATCCCCATTGAGATGATTGATGAAATATCCTTGATGGATATAACCAAGTATACCTTGAAAAGCTTTCCCTAGACAATAATAAAAAGTATAGGCATACTGGTCAAAAATTATTATAGACTCGAGAGTAATTTATATCGCTTTGCAAGGCTATGAAATATATTTATTCCAAACATAGTATATCAGAAACAGATGCTTCCAGCCTAGTCATTTAATCAATGGCAGTTATTGAATGACTTGATGTTGTCGACCACTATACTAGGCACTGTGAGAAGTCAGGCATGGTCTCTACCCTCAAGGAGTTTAAAAATATAATTAGGAATATAGAATATGGTGGTTCCTTTGGGCTAGTGCTCCCCTCCCCTCCATTACTCTCTGAAATTTTTGCTATCTTCTACTTATGCATAAAGATATGTTAAGTGCCTACAGGTATATAAGGGATGCTTCTTTCCTGTTTCACCAGGACAGGCAAAGTGGCTAGGTTTTAATAAGAAATAATCAGAATACAAGCTATAGGGATGGAGAAGGATCATTAGACAGAAAAATAATAGGGAATAAACAGGCTAAGGTGGAAGGCAGCATAAGATCAACAAAAGAGCCCTAAATTTGGAATCAGAAGTCCTGGTTTTATATTCTAGTTCAAAATCACTTCACTGGACTTTATTTCATGTGTGTCTTTTGTAAAATACTGGCCAATGAATATAGATAAAGAGCTGTAAGGAAACTTAGAGACTATCTACTACAAACTTTAATTTTCAAATGAGGAAACTAGGACCCAGAGAGGGTAAGGGATTTGCCCAAGGCAACATAGATAGTAAATGGCAGAGATGAGATTCAAACTCAAATCTTACAACTGCAAATTCATTTATTCCATTCTCCTAGTTTCTAAGATCCTTTCTAGATATAACATTCTATGAATCTGTGATTCTAAGAAAGACTCAAGGAATAAAATGGACAGCTATTAATAAATGTTTCCAGTTCAGTTGAGAAGGACTAAGTCACATCTAGATGCTGTGACTTAGTGTCTCCAATTAACTCGTAACCTTACTGTGCAATACAGTCATTTCTGCCACATATGGGAAAACTAACCCAATACTTCCTAGCTCAGGATAAACTACCCTGAGAATGGATAAGAACAAAGAGAGGACTGTCTGCCTGAGTCTTCAATTTGGTGATGGAAAAGGTAAAGAGTTATACCAGATAGCCAGTTGGTAATAATTGTGAGATAGATATGCAGTGGATAGAGTACAAGGCCTAACGCAAGGAAGACTCCTCATCCTCAATTCAAATCTGGCCTCAGACACTTGCTAGCCATGTAATCCTGGTCAAGTCACTTAACTCTGTTTGTCTCAGTTTCCTCATCTGTAAAATGAGTTAGAGAAGAAAATAGCAAACCATTCTAGTATCTTTACCAAAAAATGACCCAAATGGGATCTTGAAGAGTTGACTGAAAAACAACAAATCTTTGAGCATATTTACAGGCAAGTTCAAATCCTGCCTAAGACACTTCCAAGTTGTGTGACAATTAGTTTATCATTTAATCTCTGGTGCCTCAATGTCTTCAATAATAAAAATGAGCAAAATAATAGCACCTATGTCCCAGGATTGGTGTGAAGATTAAAGAAGATATTCATAAAGTATCTGGCTCATAATATGCACTTAACAAGTATTTGTTTCCTTCCTTCCATCTATTTCAAATCAATATTCTTACAATGAGAGGCAATTTTACATAGTTGATATAGAAGGGAATTCAAGACAACAAGAATTGGGGTCATTTCCTGCCTCCAACACATACAGAATAAGTGACCCTGGACAAGTCAAAACTTCACAGTATTTTAAGCTACTCTACTCTACAGGTTAAGGAACTGGTACCAGTGTGCATTGACAGAGAGTTTCTTCATCTGGAGAGTCTATTTCAATTAGATCAGCGGTCTAGTCCCTATCCCTCAACCCCATTCTTCCAAAGATGTTATTTATCTATAAAAATGGAACACTATAAACTCAAGAAACTCACAATTATAAATAACAAAGAGAAATGAATAGGCACAATGGGTGGACTCCATAGTACTAATAATAGCTTACATATGTGTGAAAAATGTTTAAGCAAATTATAGAACCAGTGATCCTTTATGTGTCATGGACCTCTTTGGCAGTATGATGAAGCTTATAGAACCCTGCTCAGGATAATGTCACTGAATAAAAATTAAATAAATAGGAATACAAAGGAAAGCAATTATAGCTAAATGCAAGTCATCAAAATTGTTTGAAAAAGAACAAGTTCACATATTCCAAGTTAAAACCCTCAGAAGCAATTACTGCTGTGGAGAGGGAGAGAAAATACGGGCCAAGATGGCAACTATGACAAGTCTGCTTCTATATGTGCAAAGTAGACAGCAGTGGAGGCACAGATGGTGAAGGGAAGCCCCTATCTTTCCTATCTACCTTTCTTTACACCATGTCCTCTTACCTGGAACTTGGCTCATCCAGGTCCAATCACTTCCCCACCTACCTGATCAATCTGTGGACCCTGGTGGCCAATACAAATACAGATCTACAGTTCTCCTAGGGCACAAATGAGAACAGCTTCCATATATCTTACCAAGGTCAGTTCAAGTACTTCAGGTACAACAAGAGAACTAGAATGGGGCAGTGAGCACAGGACTGAGCACCAGAGTAAAATCCTGCTTCAGACACCTATCTGATCTTGGACGAGTCATTTAATTTCTTCTAATTTCAGTGTCCTCATCTATAAAATGGGGGTGATAATAGTGTCTACTGCACAAGGTTGAGATAAGGATAAAATGAATAAACATACATTAAGTACTTTGTGAATCTTAAAGTGCTATATAAATGTTCATTATTATTTAACTAGCAACTCAATATGTATGGTTTTTCAGATGTCTGTCCACCTTCTTAACAAGCTGGCCTGGTGAAGCCAGAGAAGGAAGATGTAGTGCCCCAGAAAAAATATGAAGGAGACAGGGAAGAATGCTAGGAATGATAGGATAAATGTGAAATTTTATTTAAAATATAAATAAAATTTTATTTTAAAAACCTTTTTAAAAAAGAATCTCACAAACTGAGAAGGCATGAAGGGAATGTAGCTCACATTACTGGAGGGAAATTCACATAGACAAAATTCAAGAATCCACTGAAGTACCAAAGAATGCACATGAAAACTGGAACACAGCAAAGGTTACTGAGACAGAGGATGATAGGATCTAAACAACTCTGGGGTGGGGGGAATGATTCTACTTCTGTGATCAGAATTGACTGAAGACAGAGGAACTCGCAGGGAAACTGATGGAGCCTCTTAATTACCTCCTACTTCTCCAAGCACTACTTCTCTGTCTCCTTCAATGGCTGCTCATCTCTTCTCAAGTCATAAATATCGGTGTTCTACAAGGTTTAACTCTAAACTTTGAATTTTTTTCTCTATATGCATTCTCTCCCATAGATATTTCTGCCTTTTATCTCAGTGCCAACCAACTATCTCTCTATAACTGATGCCTAAATTTAAATTTGTATTCTAACCTCTCTGTTCCCACATCTCCTCTACCTCCCAGTCATTTCTACTTAAAATTCTACCTATCACTTCAAACTCAAGATGTCTAAAACAGAATTCATCATCTTCTTCCCAAATGCCTACATATCTCCATAATTTCCCGGTCTCTGATAATAATACAATCATTCCTTTCATATTGAACCTGCTTCTGCCCTGATTATAAAGGACTTTAGAGTGGGGCTTGTTTGCTGTTCTGTATTATTTATGACAAGTATTCTTGTCTTATTATGAAACCCAAAGTCTAGGAAACAACGTCCTGAGTGGAGTCCCTGAACCCTAGGAATCAAAGTGAACCAAGAAGAAAAGTCAAAAGAAAGCATCTGTAGTTAATTGCATCTCCTGTCTCCAAGTTCTTGCACTGCCCATTCCTCAGAGAACTGTTCTTCATAGAATATCTCCTTCCCTTCAAGCCTTAGCACAAATATCACTTTCTACATGAAGATGTTTTTGACCCGCTTCCCAACAGCTAATACCCTCCCCCAAGTCACTTTGAATTTAATTACTCCCATAATTATTGCATCTTATATCTTTGCTCTATGTACTTATATATGTACATATATCACCTCTAATAGAACATAATCTCACTAAGAGCAGGAACCATGCCAATTTTGGTCTTTATATTCCCAACATCCCAAGAAAAGTTACTCTCCCTAAAGACTTCAAGCAGAGACTTCACGATCACTTGTCAAGGATATTAGAAAGGAGAATGAAGCTTTGGAAGACAATTAGGTTAGTTAAAGGGCCCCCAAAGTCCCTTCCAGTTTTAAGATTCATCACTTTATGATTCTAGGATCAAAGATCAGAAAAGACAGAATAGCCTATGGGTAATGTGAAATCATGAACTTAAAGAGAGAAGCTGCAAACTCTAAAGGAAATTCTCATTTTGTTTGTCTGCTCCTCAAAGCTTGATCAGATAGCCTATTAAGCAACAGTCCTGAGACTGAGTACAACACACATTAGGAAAGGTTGTCTGGTGGTACAATGAGAACAATTCAATCAATATATATTTTTGATAAAGGGTCTATAGTTCAAAGTTTAGGATTGATAGGATTCTTGTGAGCAGAGTACCCAAACAATCCTTAGGAGATGAGAGGTATAACAAGAAAGATACTAAGAGCCAGTTCCTTAAACCCACAATGCTTCTATAATACCCTAAATTATCAGAGAAATGGGAATGTAATAAAAGGGAAATCCTATTGAGATTCCCAGAAGTAAGAAAACACTTTCTAATTTCCAACCTTGAAATTTTCCTAACACTTGGATATAGTGCTCTAAATAAAGGCTCCTTAAACTCTGGAATAAAACTATTTTCAAAAGTAGATATGATTCCCTGTCTTGGAAAAAGAAGGTACAGGGAGGGACCTTACCTGGCCCAGGTCATCATGTGCTGAATCTGCAGGTTCAACTACCTCAGCTTTGAGAGAAAAGAATGAAGCCACTAGGAACAGAAGGGACCCCCAACAAAACCATGCCTTAGGAAAAGAGCTAGAAAAGAAACTTTACCATCCATCCATCCCACTATTCCTCCAGCCTTCAGATTTAACACCCCAATATGGAAGAAAAAATTTATCTGTATTTATAAGGTCATGACTGGCTTGGGAACAGAGAAGCCAAGGGAAAATTCCCCACATCCAGTCTCATTCAAGAGAAATAGCCCTGAATTCAGCATCAAAGAACTTGACTCTGGGTAACCTACTTCACCTCTTTAGGCTTCAATTTCCTCATCTATAAAATGAGTGATCTCTAAGGTGACCTCTTAGTAATTCTAAGGTCCCTTCCAGATACAAATATTAGGATTTTTTTTAATTTTGGTTTTTACAAGACAATGGCATTAAGTGACTTGTCCAAGGTCACACAGCTAGTGAGTATCTAGTGTCTGAGGCCACGTTTGAACTCAGGTCCCCCTGACTCCAATTCACTGAGCCACCTAGCTGCCCCCCAATATTAGGATTCTTAAGGTGCCTCTGAACAACAGAGGCATCACACAAGAGGCAATTTTGGGTTGGTGATAGGGCAGAGGATCTCTGTGGAACCATAGAAGTAAGACATGTAAATGATTTTCAGTTATCCCTTACCAGACTCAGTCCTCCCTTTGGCTGCTCCAATTACTTGAATCCAGACACCTAGACTTTCTTCTCTCGCCCTGTTCTGAAAGATCACCATCCTTCTACACAAATGACTTACATATCTCTCCTAAAGAGCTTTGCTTGATTAAAGGAGGTTATGTAGGTTCTGTTCACACTCTGTTCTGATTTTTTTTATTTAATCAGAAAGTGTTCTCACAAAGTCAAAGCACCAGAGCCAAATGAGATGATTTCAGTCCCACCCTTACGCTTATTTTCTACTTTTAAAAAATTGCTTTTATGTGTATTATTTCAGATACACTGAGTTAAATAGACTTTTGGAGACCCTTCTGGGAATCTTATCCCACCTGACCAGAGCCACTCTAAATTCTGGAGTTAGAAGAGAACCGTAATATAGCCCAGTGATTTTCAAGCTGTGCAATAGATGGACAAACTATGGTGGCTCAATGGATAGAGCCTTGACCAAGCCTGGAGTCAGGAAGACCTGAGTTGAAATCTAACCTCAGGTACTTGCTAGCTGTGTGACAAGTCACTTAGCCCTGTTTGTGTCAGCTTTCTCATCTGTAAATCTGTAAAAAAAATCTGCTAAATCTGTAAAATGAGCCGGAGAGAGAAATGGAAAACTACTCCTTTATCCTTGCCAAGAAAACTTCAGATGTAGTCACAAAGACTTGGGCATGACTGAACTGCAAGTTAGTTTGGAAATTTTCAATTTACCTTGCCACATAGTCTGGTGAGTAAATTTATATTAAATAATATTATTTATAATTTTTATATATACAACTTAATTTTGCATTTAAAATTTTATAGCATGTCTAGCAAACCCCTTTGAGAATATCATTTTTGAGATGAAGAAATTGGGTTTCAGAATAGTCAATCAACATTCCTAAAGACATAATACTAATTTTAATATTGTGTCTTTTAGGAACTATGTCTAGATTTTTTAAAATTGGATTAAAATTAAGCTTTTGAAAAACAATTTGTTTATAAATTGGAGACTGTCACTACAGGCAGCGAGAAAGAGATTTAAAAAGAGATCCAGGAAGCTAGGTACATATGTAGAAATGGGAAAATTTATTACAACTTGTTACTAACTTGTAAGAAACAAAGGGGAAAAGTCCCTCAGATAGGAGTACTTAAATATTTGATGACTAATAAATTAAATGTTAATTAAATACTACAGTGATTTTCTTCCCCAGATAGCATACAATTAACATTTAATTTGATATAAAATATTTAAAATTATGAAATATCCTATAGCAACTAAAATGTCTCCACTGCCAAACTGTCTTGGGACAATGTGTCAAGGGGACAAAAGGTTAGACTGGTATTTAAAACTTAGGGGGTGATACTTACAAAATTCCTTTTGGGATGTTTGAATAGTAAGAAATTGGTAATGAGATCCAGGGGTCTCATTTACTAGCTGAATTCAGCCCAGTTATTTATAACCAAATGTTGCTGAGGAGCAAAGGATGAGGCTAGAGGAGAAACAGGGATAAATTGATGTCATTAAAGTTCCTGAAAAATATAATGCCACCAGATTAGGTAGGAAATAGGGAGACTGGCTTTGACTGCCTTAATAATATTAGGTAGTGAAATATTCACTTAGTATAAGCTCGGCTAGCTTTCACACTTTGGGCAGAGTAGATGCTTCCTTGGATGTGAGTGACTTAAAGAGGATTGCTACCCTTCCTACCCTCCAGGTTTACCTGAAATTCCTATCATGATAAATTTTGCTGAGGGACGTTTTAACTGAAAAGTAGACAAGCAAAAAAGTCTGTGTCAGAAGCTTTCCTTCTCTGTTCTCTCATTTCCCACCTCTTGCCTGGTACTCTCACCTACTAGCCCAGGTAAACAGCACTCAATGGAAAGTATAAGAAACAAAGATCCACGAAGATCTTCTTACTACTTGGTGCTTTGCATTTGTTAACCTGCTTGTTTTGCCCTGCCCCTTCAAGCTCTATGGATATCACTGTACCTGAAGGTACTTTGAACCAAGTTGGTACTTTATAAATATGTTTTGGATAGATGGATGGATGCATGGGTGGGTGGATTAGTTTTTCCCAAATTTCAGTTCTCTTGGACATTCTAATTCCAGCTAATCAGTTTGGTTCCTGGTACTCTGCTTCTTCTGTCTTTCAATGCTCATACATACCATGATTTTAACTTGTTTTGTTCCAACTTCTGATGCCTGCATGATCTCTTAAGCCTTGCCTTAGTCATTCTTCAGTTGTGATCAACTGTGACCCCATGTAGACTTTTCTTAGCAAAGATACTGGAGGGATTTGCTATTTCCTTCCCCAGTTCATTTTACATATGAAGAAACTGAGGCAAACAATAGTAAATGACTCATCCAAGGTCACACAGCTCCTATTGCTCAAGCTCACCCAAAATTCATGATCTATTACCCAGATCTTAGTGTGCCAACCTGAGTGCTCTTAGAAACATATACAATGGTAATGGGAAAAAATAAATAATAATAACAGAAAGAAATATATATTATAGTAATATATATCTCATTATTCTATATATAGTATAAGTACATGTATGTACATAGTAGGATAAAAATTAAAACTCAATATTGTGGGATGTATCACTCTATAAAGGATAGCAAGATAAAGGGAAGATTTTCAATGGAGATACTAAAGTTACCAAGTGGTATTAGAAGAGGACAATGTTGTGGATCACTGGTATAGCTATAGTTATGTTCTGGTATAGATATGTTCTGAAGATATAAGATATACAATATATTAAGAATCCCAGTACAGACAGAAAATAGTCAATAGTTAGCAAAAACAGACAGTTAATAGCAAAGCAATTGAAAGAGGGAGGAGAGAAAGAAAGACAGAGACAGAAAGACAAGACAGTGACTGAGAGGCAGAGAGAATAGTCTGACAAATCCCTTAAAAGTGAAATGCCAGAGCTTAACCTAATCATTTGGGACTCTGCAGACAGGAATGTAGGTCCAGGAGAATCAACTCAACTATTATTCTAAAAACCAATTCAGTGCTTACCAGCTGTCACCTTGGAGAAGTCATTTTAATTTATTGAGTCAATGTCCTCATTTGTAACATGGATGGATTAGATTAGATGATCCTTTCTTCCTCAGAGTTCAAAAACTCACTAAGCTGGTGAAAAAAAATGAGAAAACCAAAACATTTAGGTTAAAAAGAAGAGATTTAGGTGTTAGTCCTGGCTCAGTCACAAACCAGTAGTGTGATGATACTAAGTAGAAAGAGGCTGAATTTGGAGTCAGAAGACCTAGATTTGAATCACAGGTTTCCCTTAATATAAACTATCAGACCTTGGACAGGACACAATCTTTCTGGGTCCCAAGTTCCTCATCTTTAAATACTGTGGGGAACAGGCTAGACTGAATGACCTAAGATCTCTTCTAGCTCTAAATCACAATCCTAACTCACATAACATTTTCTGGACCTCAATTTCCTTATGCGTAAATGGAAGAAGCTAGACTAATCGATCTCTATGGTCCCTTCCAATGGGAACATTTTAGGACCAGTCTCTTAAGAACCTTGTAGGAGATGAGCTGACAGCCAACCAAGCAATCAGTCATACCCAGATGGCTGCAGTCTTCACTTCACATGATGCTTTAAAGCATGCCACATCGGCTTTGCTGGGGGTTGGAGTTTTTGACAGCATAAGAAGAGCTTCTCTGGAGTGAAGAGATTTCAGCTATGCCATTTACCTCTCTACTGGGTCCAGGACAGTGGTGAAGCTTCTCGGATTCCCAGAATGACATGGTACATCAGTGTCATACCTAATTACCCTCCTGGAGTAGTGAGCCCATTAACAACCCAAGCTGGAACCAGACTGGCATGCTAATTAGAGAGTTGCCTGCTAGGATATTAATTAGGGGTGACACTTTCAGGGCAAGTTCTGTTTTTCCTCCTTAGATCCCATTTGAGACATAGATTGAGATGCGAGCAAAATACATATTAGAATGAGAAGGAATACGAATAGTAAAAGATAGAGTCAAGGAAGTAGGGAAACAGCCAAGACTGAAGAAAAATCAAGAGGACTACCAAGCTCTTCAAAACCAATCAATCAATCAATAAACGTTATTAAAGTCATACTATGTGCCAGGAACTGAAGTGATACTAACTGGGCCAAGCATAGTTAACACAGGGGAAAAATTCAGTAATTTATAGTTAAGGGAGGCAGGGTATCATCAAAAAGGTATCATCAAAGGTATCATCAAAACCCAGAACATCCAAATATCAGACATTAAGCATCCAATTTCAACTTCTTTCCTTCTTAAGGGAGCAGTTCACAAATGATAGGGTCCTCAGAATAAGAAGTGACTTGCTGGTTCTCATATTCCTCCTTCCTAGATCGTAGAGTGTATAGAACTCTGACCCTGAAGTCAGGAAGACCTGAGTTCAAATCCTACCCCAGAAACATATTAGTTCTGTGAACCTGTTTCTTCAGCTGTCTAATCTTTTAATTATTTTTATATACATATATATAATATATAATAATAGAGATATTAATAACATCCACTTCACAGATTGTTATAAGAATCAAATGAGTTAAGATTTGTACATCACTTGGTAGGCACTTTAAAAATGTTTGTTTCCTTCCCCTTTCCCTCTCATCTTTAAAATGAGACAGAAGGATATATTACTTCTGAGATCCTGTCCAGCTCTAAATCTCTGACCCTATAGTGATGGTGACTCTCCAGCTTCCTCATACAACTCACTGGCATAACTTTCTTGCCTTCAGACTCTGGGTTGACCATGACTGGGATTGACTCGTACCCCAAGAGGAAGATTATACGAGACCTCATGACCTGAAGGAATTGCTTCTATTTTAAAGGTCTCTGTGTTTTGCTCATGAGGAGTTATGGTCAGGGAATATCAATGATGTGCCTATGGCCATATAGCTAGTGACAGGTCTGAGTTTCAAATCTGAGACTCCTTATTCTAGATTCAGCGCTCTTTCCATTATATATAATGCCTCTCCTTTTTTGTGTCTAGTATCCTGCTAGGAGCTGAGAGTGATATAAGAATACATACAATGCAGTTCCTGTCTGCAGAAACATACAGTTCAACAAGAAAAGAACAAGATAGAGAAGGCAGTATGGTACAGTGGAATGTGTACTAGCTCTGGAGTGAGTGAGAAAACCAAATCCAAATGTTTCCTCTGACATTTACTCTGGGTCAGACTTTGGACAAGTTACTTAACTTCTCTCTGCTTCAATTTTCTCATCTGTAAAATGAGAGGATTGGAAAAATAGCCTTCTGAGTTTTCTTCCAGCTCTAGCTCCTGTGATATGAATATAGATCATTAAAATAAGAAATTGAATATGTAAGTATATAAAGCTGGACCAAGTAGTCCTAGGAGAGTCCACAGATAAATTGTATTCAGGGATATGCTGATTATTAAATTTTCAGTGTGAGCATTTATACCATAGAAATCAGCAAATGCTATAGATTGTGGAGCTTGATTATTTAACATTTTATTGATTTGTAGTCTTAAGAAAGTGATGGAGAAAATATGAAGAATGCAGATTAAACAAATTAAATATTAAATTATTAAATAAAGTATAGTGTATCCTGATATTTTTTTTCCTGGACAGATAGCTGTTAAAAATGTGCTAGCATATCCCTGTTTGCATATCATCATGGCAGTTTACCAAGGATGATTAACACTGTCCGATCAGACTTAGAAATTT